>NC_037676.1:106032342-106332342 GCF_003255815.1 Theropithecus gelada
TCATTGGTAGCTTGATGGGGATGGCATTGAATCTATAAATTACCTTGGGCAGTATGGCCATTTTCACGATATTGATTCTTCCTATCCATGAGCATGGAATGTTCTTCCATTTGTTTGTGTCCTCTTTTATTTCACTGAACAGTGGTTTGTAGTTCTCCTTGAAGAGGTCCTTTACATCCCTTGTTACATTTTAAAATCACTAGTTTCATTGAAATTTTATTAGTAGTAAATATTTAAGACTTATTGTGAAATCGAGTCTAAATTAATGAAATTTTCTTTATAATCAGTGTTTCGATAATGGATCTTTTCAGTAGATTCAGATGCTTATATTTATAGAATGCTGATAGTGTACCTAACACCAATCAACTGTATTTAGAATTTACTAAGTGTGCATTACATATGGTTTAAGGACTATCTGGGTAGTCTGCTTTCATGAAATCATGACCATGATTGTCACGACTCTTATTCGAAGTGGTCATCTGTGCTATGTCGTAAGAAAAAATAGCATAACCATGAGAGAAATAAGATAAAATGTTGTAAAGGGAAATAATTTGTAAAAGGAAAAAAAGTGTGGTTAAGAAAAAGGTTAAACTATACAGCTAAGGAACTAGAAAAAATAAATCACCAATGTTTTTCTTAGGGGTAAAAAGAATCTAATAACCTGGAAGCAAATGATCTCATAAACTTTATTCCTAGATATTTCTTCTTATACTTTTTAGAATACAGGTAAAACAAAAAGGCAACAAAAATGGCTATGTCTTTCGTGCCACTTTCTATGAATTATGCACATTCAATAAATGCTTGGTGCATATGATGAATGAGAGAAAATTGTAATAATTAACAAATGTCTTTAACATGACTGGTGTCTTTTCTGTAACATTTTTATCTTTTATTGAAAGGATGATTAATAGACTTGAAGACAAATAATGATCTGTTCTTATATGGCCAATGCTTAATAGACTTTTTTATTTTCAAGAATATGATATGAGCTCTGAAAGACAAAATATCTCCCTTAAAAAGGATGTTTAACATAGTAAAATAATTGGTTTTACTGCATAGAAGTCAGTTTGTTCTCTTGGAATACATAACTTAAATATTTCAATTTTTAGGTGAAAAAAGAATCTCTATTTCTATTTTCAACTGAATTAAACTTGAACCATTGTCAACTTTCCTTCATTTAAGTGACCTATAAATAGAGTTGCAACACGTGCCAGCTTGCCTAGGACAGTCCCAGTTTACACATGCTGGCCCGGCATTCTGCATAGATTGACATTTGTTCTGGATTTTATATGAAGTATTTTATTAAGAGTTGCATTAAAATAAGCTGGGGTGAGTTTGGAAGGTCTCCATTTTGTACTTACATAGTGCTCCTGCCATGATTTCATACTGTGTGGGATGCATGTGTGGTGAAGAGTTCTCAACTGAAATATAATCAGCAATAATCCATCTTTTCCCTAACTTTTCAGATACAAGACAGCTAACATTTCTTTTTAAAGGACAGGATGCAAGGTACCACTACTAAAACGAAGTCTGATAGAAAGATCTTTGGTGGTGGTGGTAGAAGTATTTGACATTGCTGTGCCATTTGCCTTTTGATGTATTGGCCAGTTTTGTCATGATCCATCGTTTGGCATTTCAGAGGGGAGACTATAAGGTTGTTGGAGATTATAAATTAGGGTAGGAAATAGAGGCTGAACAGTCCTGTCATAGAATTTACAGAAGGTAGTCTGGATTTTTTTTCTGCAGTGGTTTTGTCATTTATTGTATAGTGTAAATTTATAAATATTTGTGTATTTTATTATTTGGTAATTTTAAAAATTTGCAACAAATATTTCAGCAGCAAGATGCTAAAAATGAAAATGCGTTTTTACTGATGAATGTGTAACTTGTGCAAATTTTTTGTTGACGTTTGCTATCCACTAGGGGGCTAGTAGTCACAGAATACATACTTACAAAAAGAAAAAAATAAACCTGTTGAAGAAGCAACATCAATTTCAAAAGTTAGTAGAATTATTTTAATAAAACCCAACGATGACAAAGATGTGCAAAGTGCATTTTATAAGTTAGCTGTGAAGCATGACTTTTCCTTTAGATTAGACAGCTATTCTTTTTAATTTTAGTCAATTTCAGTTAACTAAAGTTGTGTGTGTGTGTGTGTGTGTGTGCAATCAAAAAAGTAAATCATTGGCTCCATTATCAGAAAAACTTTACTTGTAAGTGTTGACATTTTAAAAGGCATTTTAAAACCAATGCTTTTCAACACTAAGACATTTAAATTTTCTCTACAAAAGAAAGGGAAGAATTGAAGAAATTAAACAAATTTCATTATGCAACAGTCATGTGTATCTTCTTCCTCAGTGTATTCCTAGCACCTCACACAGTAATTGATACATAGTAGTGCTGATTAAATAGTTGTTGAAAGACTGAATGAATAGATAAGTAAAAAAGCTTAAGAAAAAAGAAAGAAGAATTATAAGTATAGTAGAGTGTCTGACAGAACCCCAGGAAAAGAATGAAGATAGACCTTACAAACAATTAGAGTTATGGACTCAAATGCTATGAACTCTATCCCCATATCTTGCCTCTATTTTTCAGTATATCTGTTCTTTTGTGTCTTTCCAAAATGTTTTCACTGGTCAGCTGTTCTGCGAGGAATGAAAAATGGTCATCAATAGAAATTTGTGAATAAATGAAAGAAAGGAGTTTTATACTGGTCTTCATAATGAAAATCAGTACATTATTGGCATATGTATCATACATCCTGCTTGGGAATTAATATGATAACTTAAATAAAAGCTATTTTATTTATTTTGGTGACTGAGAGATTCAATAGTCAAAATGTTGTGATGAAAATACAGTTGAGGTCTGAGATAGCATATAGTTGAACAGTGCTTTATGCTAATTACGGTTGATAGACAGAAAATAAATACAAACTGCCATTTGAAAGCTGTTAAAATATTTCATCATTTGATTTCATAATGGTATGCATATAAAAGTATTTTTAAATGGGCTGTATGCATTTTGATCTGATATTGGTTATCAAAATTGATCTGTGGACCATAAAAAAATCATCCTCTCTTAAAAAGATACAAATAGAATTTTGTTTCATGCCTCTTAAACTGGGTACAAAGACAAGGGTAACAACTTCTGAACTCAATCATAGCATATAATTTTAAGTTATCTTTTTTTGCTGACATTTAAAAATGTCAAAACTTGCCATGACTTTGACATTTTTAAAAAGTTTGTTACTTTTCTTCATAGGTTGGAAGTAAAAAAATGAAGTAACATGAAAAGTACACATTTTTATTTATGTATTTTTGATTTTTTATTGATATATAATAGATATACATATTTTGAGGGTACATAGGATATTTTGACACATTCATATAATATGTAAAGATCAAATCAAGGTAGTTGGGATATCCACTACCTAAATATCTTATCTTTATGCTAGGAACATTCAAATTATTCTCTTTTGGCTATTTTGAAATGTACAATTGATTATTGTTAACTAGTATCATCCTACTGATCTATCAAACACTAGGTCTTATTTCTATCTAATTGTATATTTGCATCCATTGATCAACCTCCTTATGCTCCTTCCCTCTGCCCTTTCTGGCCTCTGGTAACTGTCAATCTACTTTCTAGAGATCATCATGAGATCTACTTTTGTAGCTCCCACATGAGTGAGAACATGTAATATTTGGTCTTCTGTGCTTGGCTTATTTCACTTAACATAAAGACCTCCAGTTCCATCCATGTTGCTGGAAATGACAGGATTTCATTCTTTTTAGGGCCAAATAATATTCCATTCTATATATATGTCACATTATCTGTTTATCCATTGATGGGCTCTTAGGTTGATTTTATATTTTGGCTCTTGTGAATAGTGCTGCAGTAAATGTGGGAGTACAGATGTCTCTTTAATGTATTAATTTCATTTCTTTAGGATGTATACTCAGTAGTGCAGTTGCTGGATCATATGATAGTTCTATTTTTCGTTTTTTGAGGAACCGCCAAACTGTTCTCCATAGTGGCTATGCTAATTTACATCCCCACCAACAGCGTATGAGAGTTCTCCTTTTTTCCACATCATCACCAGCATCCCTTATCCTTGCCTTTTTGAAGAAATCATTTTAACTGGAGTGAGAAGATATCTCATTGTGATTTGATTTGCATTTCTCTGATTATTAGTGATGTTAAACATTTTCATACACCTGTTGGTCATTTTTATGTTTTCCTCTGAGAAATGTCTGTTCAGATCTTTTGCCCACTTTTAAATTGGATTAGTCAGTTTTTTGCTACTGAGTTGTTTGAGCTCTTTATATATTCTGGTTATCAATTCCTTGCCACATGGATAGTTTGCAAATATTTTCTGCCATTATATAGGTTGTCTCTTCATTTTGTTTATTGTTTTCTGTGCAGAAGCTTTTAAGCTTGATATAATCCCATTTGTCTATTTTTGCTTTGGCTGCCTGTGATTTTGAGGCCTTAGTCAAAATCTTTGCCCAGACCTATGTCCTGGAACATTTTCCCAATGTTTTCTTCTAGTAATTTCAGAGTTTGGGTCTTCAACATAAGTTTTTAATCCATCTTGATTTGATTTTTTTTAATATGGTGAAAGATACGGTTCTAGTTTCATTCTTCTATATATGGATATCCAGTTTTCCCAGCACAGTGTATTGAAAAGACTATCCTTTCACCCTATGAATGTTCTTGGTGCCTTTGTTGAAAATTAGTTGGCTATAAATGCATGGGTTTATGTCTGGATTCTCTATTCTGTTTCATTGGTCTGTGTGTCTGTTTTTATGCCACTACCATACTGATTTGGTTACCATAGCTTTGTAGTACATTTTGAAGTTAGGTAGTGTGATGCTTCTAGCTCTGGCTATTTGGGCTCTTTTGTTGTTCCATATACATTTTAGGATTTTAAAACTATTTTTGTAAAGAATATCATTCAGATTTTGATAAGGATTGCATTTAATCTATAAATTGCTTTGGGTAGTATTGACATTTTAAGTTTTAAATTTAATTTTTTGTGTCCTTTTCAATTGCATTCATTAATGTTTTATATTTTTTATAGATATTTCACTTCTTTAGTTGAATTAATTGTTAGGTATTTGATATTCTTTTTGTAGCTATTGTAAATGAGACCGCTTTCTTCATTTCTCTTTCAGATTGTTTCCTGTTTGCATACAGAAATGCTGCTGAGTTTTGTATGTTAATTTTGTATCCTGCAACTTTACTGAATTTTTCAGTTCTAACAGTTTTTTGGTGGAGTCTTCAGAGTTTTCTCATTTTTAAACAAGGCTAATTTGACTTCTTTTATTTTTCAATTTGGATGCTCCCCCGCCGCTTTTTTTCCCCTCTTGTCTAATTGTTCTGGCCAGGACTTCTAGTATTATGTTGACTAAACATAGTGTAGTGAAATTAGGCATCCTTGTCTTGTTCCAGATCTTAGAGGAAAGACAGTTTTTCCCCATTCGGTATGATATTAGCTGTGGATTTGTCATATATGGCCTTTATTCTTTTGGCATATGTTCCTTTCATATTCTGTTTTTTTTTTTTTGTAAAGGGATATTTACATCCCTTGAAATTATCATATGAATTTCTCTTGAAATTATCAGATGAATTGGAGTTCCTTTATATGTTACTTGCTTCTTTCCTCTAGCTGCTTTTAGAATCCTCTTTTTATCCTTTACCTTTGAGGATTTGATTATTAGATGACTTGAGTTAGTATTATTTGGGTTGAATCTCTTTGATATTCTCTGACCTTCCTCTACCTGGATATTTATATATTTCTCAAGTTTTGGAAAAATTTCAACATTATTTCTTTGAATAAGCTTTTACCCGTTGCTCTTGTTCAACTCCCTCTTAGACACAAATAATTCTTAGATTTGGTCTTTTCTGGTAATTTTCTATTTCATGTAGATCATCTTTATTATTTTTCATTGTTTTTCTTCTTTCTCCTCTGATCATATTTTCAAATGCTTGTCTTCGAGCTCTCCGATTCTTTCCTCTGCTTGATCCATTCTGTTTTTGAGAACCTCTAATGATTTTTTTCAGTTCAGCTGATGTATTTCTCAGTTGCAAGATTGCTGTTTTTAAAAAATTATTTTAATATCTTTGTTAAATTTGTTAAATTTCTCAGATGAATACTTGAATTGCTTTTCTGTGTTAACTCGGCGATCACTGAGTTTCCTTAAAACTACTATTTTTATATGTGAGAGAGCTCACATATCGCTTTCTCAGTGGCATCAGTAACTGGTTCCTTGGTTTGTCCATTTGGAGAGATAATGGTTTCCTGTTTGCTATTGCTTTTGTGGATGTCTTTCTATGTCTTTGCATTGAAAGATTGTCTATTCCAATCTATCCTGTCTGGCTTGTTTTGTTTTTTACTTGACTTGTTTTCTTAGAGATTCTTTTTAATTTACCTGTTGATTTTTTTTTTTTCTAGGTTGCTGCCTTCTTTTTGGTGTTGGATGGTACCTTAAGCCAAAGTTTGCCTGGCTATAGTAAATGATTGGGTTGCTGCCCATCCTGAATGGGAAAAGTCCAAAGGGGATATTCTGGCAGTGCTGGGAGGCTGGCCAGGGGTTCATGCCCAGGGGATATGTGGAATTGTAGCATGGTGCTGTGGATTAGCCCCTCTGATTTGGCATCTCCTTTGACTGAGTTAAGGAACAGTTTCCAGGACTGAGATTCAGTAGAGAAATTGTGAGTTGGGGAAGTATTCCACGCACTTCATGGTGGGCAGATTATGGGGAAAGACATCAAATATCTTACAGTTTTCTTGGAGTTTTTTTCCCTCTTTGTGGCCCTGGGAACTATCTCTTCTTCACGTTTGAATTCTGGGATATTGCTCATGATAAATTGGTGCCATATATTTGTTTTTCATTTTCTGTGGGGGTGGAGGGAGTGAAGCCAGCTTGGTTCTTTGTCATTTTGGAACCGGAACAAAAGTATATATTTTTAGTAAAGTTAAAATTATTTTTTCATCAGCAAGTGTTAAAAGTTATTTTGTTCAAAATGACTTAGTATTGTCGCTATAGAGATGGCTTTGATAGGTACTTGAGAAAGTTACTATGCTTATTTTTAAAAACGGTTTAAAATCTTGTTTCCATAATTACTCAAATTTTTTGATTTGCATGTTCTCTGTGAATGTGTTTTGGAGTAAATCTTAAGACTTCTCAGTTTTGGAGAAGAATTTTCTCATGTTTCAAGGTTTATTTCTTCTGTATATTATCTCTGCTATTGTTTGTTTGTTTGTTTGTTTGTTTGAGACAGAGTTTCACTTTTGTCGCCCAGGCTAGAGTGCAATGTCGTGATCTCGGCTCACTGCAACCTCTGCCTCCCAGGTTCAAGTGATTCTCCTGCCTCAGCCTCCCAAGTAATTGGGATTACAGGTGTATACCACCATGCCTGGCTAATTTTTGTATTTTTAGTAGAGACAGGGTTTCACCATGTTGGTCAGGCTGCTATCAAACTCCTGACCTCCAGTGATCTGCCTGTCTCGGCCTCCCAAAGAGCTTGGATTAAAAGTGTGAGCCACCACACCTGGCCTTATCTCCCCTATTCTATATATTTACTGCATACTCCAGCTGCACAGTTTCTGTTTTCTTTTTTTTTTTCCTCTAACACTGTTACTATTTTTGTTTGAGTGTGTATTTTTATAGACATCCTCTGCAAATATAAGAATATATATGTACACTGTATATATCTATTTCTTTGAAGTGATACCATACTATATATAGTATTTCCTTATCTTTTTTAATTTAGCAGCATATGTTGGAAATCTTTCTTTACCAGTGGATAGAGTGTTCTTCTTCATAAATTTTAGTGGATGTGTCATATTTATTTAGTCTGTAATGATAGATAGTTAGATTATTACCACATTTTTTTGCTATTACAAATGCTATCATGATACATAATACACATGATACACACATGATACATACATGTGTGTGTGTGTACTTATAGTTTTGCATAATAGCAAATCTGTAAGATAAACGAAAATTCCTAGAAGTACAATCTCTTGGTTAAAGAATGTATGCAGTTTAAATTTTTGTAGTCATTGCGATATTGCCCACTAGAAAGGATACACAAAGTTATACTTCTATCAATAGGTATTAGGGTTTTACTTTCTAGTTCATTAGCCAACACAATATTATACAACTTTTGATCTTTACCAGTGCAATAGGTGAAAAATGATACTGCATTATACTTCTAATTTTTCTTTTTTTATCATAAGTGAGTCAAACTGAGCATTTCTGCATATGTTTAAGAATAGTTTTTTCTTTTAAAACTCTGTTTATATCTTCTTCCATTTTTCCATTGAGTTTTTGGTTTTTATTTCCATGGATTTTTAGCATCTCCATTTACATTATAGAAAATAACTCTTTGTGGAATGGACTGTATGTTAGTTTTCTGTATCTATATAATGAATGACCACACACTTAGAGGATTATAAAAACATACTTTTTAATTTCAGTTTGTGTAGGTCAAGATTAGGGTACAATTTAGCTTAGCTGGGTCTTCTGCTTAGGATCTCAGGAGGCTGAAATCAAGGTGTTGCCTGAGTCTGAAATATCATCTCATGCTCAGGGTTCTCTTCAAAACTCCCTGGTTGTTGACAGAATTCACTGCCTTGCAATTGTATGACATGCCCTCAGCCCTTAGGGGCTACCCAATATTCCCTATCAGATGGCCTTCTTCATAGCATGGCAGTGTGTTTTTTCAAAGCCAGTAGAGAGTGTTTATGCTGCTTGGGATCTCTCTGACTTCTGTCTCTGACCTCTAAACTCTCTTTTAAAGGGCTAACATGATTTATCAGACCCACTTACGGCCTGATAAAATTAATTTCCCTTTCGATTAGTTTAAAGTCAACTAAGGAGGGACCTTAATCACATCTGCAAAATCACCTCACTTTGTCATATAATGTAACCTAATAATGGGAGTGATATCTCATCATATCCACAGATCCTGCCAACATTCAAGGGGAGGGATGACGACCAGGGTGTGTAAACCAGGTGATGAGAATTATAGGAGCCAGCTTAGAATTCTGCCCACCTCAGATTGCAAATACTTTTCCCCAGTTTATTATCTTTTAGTTTTGCTTATATTACTCTTTTTACCAATGCATAAACATAAACATACATTATGATGGATTGTATTCTTTTTCTTTTCTTTTCTTTTCTTTTTGAGACAGAGTCTGGCTTTGTTGCCCAGGCTGGAGTACAGTAGCACAGTCATGCTCACTGCAGCCTCAACCTCCCGAGCTCTAGCAATTTTTCCACCTCAGCGTCCCAAATAGCTGGGACTACAAGTGTGTGCCACCAAGTCCAGCTATTTTTTTCTATTTTTAAATTTTTAGTAGAAATGGCATCTCTCTAGCCTGTTTAGGCTGGTCTCAGACTCCTAAGCTCAAGTTACCCTTCTGCCTTGGCTTCCCAAAGTGGTGGGATTACAGGTATGAGCCACCCTGCCCAGCCTATATTTTTCTTTTATGGCTCTTGATTTATTTATTTTTAATGGAGATATAATTCATGTGTCATAAAATTAACCCTTTAAAAAGATACACCTCAGTGGTGTTTAGTTTATTTTTGAAGTTGTCCAACTATTACCACTATCTAATTCCAGAATATTTCCATAAACCCCAGAAAACTTGTGCCCATTAGCAGTCACTTGTCATTCTTCTCTTTCCTCAGTCCTCTGCAACCACTAATCTACTTTATGTCTCTGGATTTGCCTATTCTGTACATTTCATAAAAATAGTATCATGCAATATGTAGCCTTTTGTTACTGGCTCTTTCAGTTAGCATAATGTTTTCAAAGTTCATTTATTATGTAGCATGAATCAGTAATTCATTCCTTTTTATGATGGAATAATATTTCATTGTATGTATATACCACATCTCTTTTATTCATCAGTTGATGGACATTTGAGTTTCTCCTTTTTAGCTTTATAAATAATGCTATTATAGACATTTGTATATAACTTTTTGTGTGGACATATGTTTTTAATTCTGTTGTCCGTATTTTTATTATAAGCATTCTGGGGAGTATGAAGTGGTTTTTATTTGTATTTCCCTAATGACCAGTGATGTTGAGCATCTTTTCTTATGCTCATTGGCTATTTATATATCTTCTTTGGAGAAATACTGAATCAAATCCTTTGTTGGGGTTCTGCTTAAAAGGCCCTTTCTTCTTCACTAAGATTAATACATATTTATGTTACTCTAATACTGTTATGATTTTATCTTTACATTGTAAAAAAAATTGATCTGTCTGAAATGTATTAAAGTATGGTGTTAGGTGAAACATGAACAAAGCCTCCAAGAAGTATGGGACTATGTGACAAGACCAAATCTACGTCTGATTGGTGTACCTGAAAGTAACAGGGAGAATGGAACCAAGTTGGAAAACACTCTTCAGGATATTATGCAGGAGAACTTCCCTAACCTAGCAAGGCAGGCCAACATTCAAATTAGGAAACACAGAGAACACCACAAAAGAAACTTCCCGAGAAAAGCAACTCCAAGACGCATAATTGTCAGATTCAACAAAGTTGAACCAAAGGAAAAAATGTTAAGGACAGCCAGAGAGAAAGGGTGGGTTACCCACAAAGGGAAGCCCATCAGACTAACAGTGGATCTCTCGGCAGAAACTCTACAAGCCAGAAGAGAGTAGCGGCCAATATGCAACATTCTTAAAGAAAAGAATTTTCAACCCAGAATTTCATATACAGCCAAACTAAGCTATATAAGTGAAGCAGAAATAAAATCCTTTACAGACAAGCAAATGCTGAGAGATTTTTGTCACCACCAGGCCTGCCTTACAAGAGCTCCTGAAGGAAGCGCTAAACATGAAAAGGAACAACCGGTACCAGCCACTGCAAAAACATGCCAAATTGTAAAGAACATTGATGCTAGGAAGAAACTGCATCAACTTACGAGCAAAATAAACCAGCTAATATCATGCCATGATCAAATTCACACATAACGATATTAACCTTAAATGTAAATTGGCTAAATGCCCCAAATTAAAAGACACAGACTGGCAAATTGGATAGAGACAAGACCCATCAGTGTGCTGTATTCAGGAAATGCACCTAACGTGCAGAGATACACATAGGCTCAGAATAAAGGGATGGAGGAAAATCTACCAAGTAAATAGAAAACAAAAAAAGGCAGGGGTTGCAATCCTAGTCTCTGATAAAACAGACTTTAAACCAGTAAAGATCAAAAGAGACAAAGAAGGCCATTACATAATGGTAAAGGGATAAATTCAACAAGAAGACCTGACTATCCTAAATATATATGCACCCAATACAGGAGCACCCAGATTCATAAAGCAAGTCCTTAGAGACCTACAAAGAGACTTAGACTCCCACACAATAATAATGGGAGACTTTAACACCCCACTGTCAACATTAGACAGATGGACGAGACAGAAAGTTAACAAGGACACCCAGGAATTGAACTCAGCTCTGCAGCAAGCAGACCTAATAGATATCTACAGAACTCTCCACCCCAAATCAACAGAATATACATTCTCCTCAGCACCACATCACACTTATTCCGAAATCGACCACATAGTTGGAAGTAAAGCACTCCTCAGCAAATGTAAAAGAACAGAAATTATAACAAACTTTCTCTCAGACCACAGCGCAATCAAGTTAGAACTCGGGATTAAGAAACTCACTCAAAACCACTCAACTACATGGAAACTGAATAACCTGCTCCTGAATGACTACTGGGTACATAACGAAATGAAGGCAGAAATAAAGATGTTCTTTGAAACCAGTTAGAACAAAGATACAACATACCAGAATCTCTGAGACACATTTAAAGCAGTGTGTAGAGGGAAATTTATAACACTAAATGCCCACAAGAGAAAGCAGGAAATATCTAAACTTGACACCGTAACATCACAATTAAAAGAACTAGAGAAGCAAGAGAAAACACATTCAAAAGCTAGCAGAAGGCGAGAAATAACTAAGATCAGAGCAGAACTGAGGGAGATCAGAGACCAAAAAACCCTTCAAAAAATCAGTGAATCCAGGAGCTCGGTTTTAAAAAGATCAACAAAATTGATAGACCACTAGCAAGACTAATGAAGAAGAGAGGAAGAATCAAATAGACACAATAAAAAATAATGAAGGCGATATCATCACCAATCCCACAGAAATACAAACTACCATCGGAGGATACTATAAACACCTCTACACAAATAAACTAGAAAATCTAGAAGAAATGGATAAATTCCTGGACACATACACCTTCCCAAGACTAAACCGGGAAGAAGTTGAATCCCTGAATAGACCAATAACAGGTTCTGAAATTGAGGCAATAATTAATAGCCTACCAAACAAATAAAGTCCAGGACCAGATGAATTCACAGCCGAATTCTACCAGAGGTACAAGGAGGAGCTGGTACCATTCCTTCTGAAACTATTCCAATCAATAGAAAAAGAGGGAATCCTCCCTAACTCATTTTATGAGGCCAGCATCATTCTGATACGAAAGCCTGGCAGAGACACAACAACAACAACAAAAAAGAGAATTTTAGACCAATATCCCTGATGAACATTGATGCAAAAATTCTCAATAAATACTGGCAAACCGAATCCAGCAGCACATCAAACAGCTTATCCACGACGATCAAGTTGGCTTCATCCCTGGGATGCAAGGCTGGTTCAGCATATGCAAATCAATAAACATAATGCATCATATAAACAGAACCAAGACAAAAACTACATGATCATCTCAATAGATGCAGAAGAGGCTTTGGACAGAATTCAACAGCCCTTCATGCTAAAAACTCTCAATAAACTAAGTATTGATGGGATGTATCTCAAAATAATGAGAGCTGTTTATGACAGACCCACAGCCAATATTATACTGAATGGGCAAAAACTGGAAGCATTCCCTTTAGGGAAAACTGGCACAAGACAGGGATGCCTTCTCTCACCACTCCTATTCAACATAGTGTTGGAAGTTCTGGCCAGGGCAGTCAGGCAGGAGAAAGAAATAAAGGGTATTCAATTAGGAAAAGAGGAAGTCAAATTGTCCCTGTTTGTAGATGACATGAATGTATATTTAGAAAACTCCATCATCTCAGCCCCAAATCTCCTTAAGCTGATAAGCAACTTCAGCAAAGTCTCAGGATACAAAATCAATGTGCAAACATCACAAGCATTCCTATACATGAATAACAAACAGCCAAATCATGAGTGAACTCCCATTCTCAATTACTACAGAGAGGATAAAATACCTAGGAATCCAACTTACAAGGGATGTGAAGGACCTCTTCAAGGAGAACTACAAACCACTGCTCAGTGAAATAAAAGAGGACACAAACAAATGGAACATTCCATGCTCATGGATAGGAAGCATCAATTTCGTGAAAATGGCCATACTGCCCAAGGTGCTTTATAGATTCAATGCCAGCCCCATCAAGGTACCAATGACTTTCCTCACAGAATTGGAAAAAACTACTTTAAACTTCATATGGAACCAAAAAAGGGCCCACATTTCCAAGACAATCCTAAGCCAAAAGAACAAAGCTGGAGGCATCCTGCTACCTGACTTCAAACTATACTACAAGGCTACTGTAACCAAAACAGCATGGTACTGGTACCAAAGCAGAGATACAGACCAATGGAACAGAACAGAGGCCTCAGAAATAATACCACATATTTACAACCATGTGATCTTTGACAAACCGAACAAAAACAAGAAATGGGAAAAGGATTCCCTATTTAATTAATGGTGCTGGGAAAACTGGCTAGTCATATGTAGAAAGCTGAAACTGGATCCCTTCCTTATGCCTTATACAAAAATGAATTCATGATGGATTAAAGACTTAAATGTTAGACTTAAAACCATAAAAACTCTAGAAGAAAACAATACCATTCAGGACATAGGCATGGGCAAGGACTTCATGACTAAAACACCAAAAGCAATGGCAACAAAAGCCACAATAGACAAATGGGATCTAAGTAAACTAAAGAACTTCTGCACAGCAGAAGAAACTACCATCAGGGTAAACAGGCCAACTACAGAATGGCAGAAAATTTTTACAATCTACCCGTCTGACAAAGCGCTAATATCCAGAATCTACAAAGAACTTAAACATATTTACAAGAAAAAATCAAACAACCCCATCAAAAAGTGGCGAAAGGATATGAACAGACACTTCTCAAAAGAAGACATTTATGCAGCCAACAGACACATGAAAAAATGCTCATCATCACTGGCCATCAGAGAAATGACAATCAAAACCACAATGAGATACCATCTCACACAAGTTAGAATGGTGATCATTAAAAAGTCAGGAAACAACAGGTGCTGGAGAGGATGTGAGGAAATAGGAATGCTTTTACACTGTTCGTGGGACTGTAAACTAGTTCAACCATTGTGGAAGACAGTGTGGCGATTCCTTAAGGATCTAGAATAGAATTACCATTTGACCCAGCCATCCCATTACTGGATATATTCCCAAAGGATTATAAATCATGCTGCTATGAAGACATATGCACACGTATGTTTGCTGCGGCACTGTTCACAATAGCAAAGACCTGGAGCCAACCCAAATGTCATCAATGATAGACTGGATTAAGAAAATGTGGCACATATACACCATGGAATACTATGCAACCATAAAAATGATGAGTTTATGTCCTTTATAGGGACATGGATGAAGCTGGAAATCATTCTGAGCAAACTATCGCAAGGACAGAAAACCAAACACCACATGTGCTCACTCACAGGTGGGAATTGATTAATGAGAACACTTGGACACAGGGTAGGGAACATCACACACTGGGGTCTGTCATGGGGTCGGGGGAGGTGAGAGGGATAGCATTAGGAGATATACCTAACAGAAATGATGAGTTAATGGGTGCAGCACACCAACATGGCACATGTATACATATGTAACAAACCTGCACGTTGTGCGTATGTACCCTAGAACTTAAAGTATAATAATAATAATAATAAAATAAGAAGTAGAAAGAAAAAAAAAAAAAAAGGCCTGTATTTATTGTTTTTCCCACCAGATGGCGAACGTGCATCCTAAAAGCAAAAGATTTACAATTCTCTGTTCCACCTGAACTAGTTGTAGAGATTGTTTTGTTGACATTTGAGATTGTAGAAAACAAGTCTTCACATGTATCACTGCCTTTCATATTCAAATATGATATTTATTCCCAAATGTTTATCTCTAGTTCTGAGATTTCCCAGTACTAGACTTGTATTTACAACTCCAAGTTTTATAGTCTTACCTTCTGTTCCACAAATATTTCAAAATCGAGATGTTCAAAATGTAAGTATATACTTCCTCTCAAAGTAGCAGCTTCTTTGTTATCCCCTAGCCCATCTTATTCACCATCAATCATTCTTCTGGCCAATTAAAGATACTTAGGTATCGTTTTTCTAATCTTCTTCCTCTTGATTTTTATAATATGTACATATTTATGATTTTGATTAATTTCATCTCCTTCCCCATCAACTCTCCACAATATATTTTTCTGCCTTTCTGGCCTCCTGCTTTTCAGCTTTATTTACTGCTCTCCATTTTCTACTGTGTTTCCTGCAATGTGATATTAAAGTGTAGATATGATGAAGTCATTAAATTGCTCACTTTTGATGCCTTCTCATTTTGCACTTAAATTTCAAATTCTTAGCTTTCTAAGAGAAATGAACATTTACTGAGTACCTACAATGTTCTAGACTTTGTGAGAAAAAAAATTAATGCATGTAATTTTAATTCCCATAAAAATGTCATAAAATGGTATTTAAGATATCCTTTTATACAAAAATAATTTTTAACATAACAAAATTAGAGGTAGAGTTTCCAGTGGAACATAGGTTTTTCTAACTCAAAAGCCTGTTATGCCCCTTTTTGAGACTCACTATTATCTACCTTTTCTCACCTCATCTCCCACCGCTTTTTTCCCTTTCCCCTATAATCTAGCCTCAGCAGATCACTGAGGAATTTTTTAAAATCTTTCATTCTTAAAATTTTTAGTATTTGCTCATGTTTTTCCTCTTATCTAGAATTCTATTCTTGCTGTGTATGTATTAATTCAACAAATATTTATTGAGTATTGATTGTGTGTCAGATTTCTAGATGCTTAGAGTATAGCTGTGAACAAATAGACAAAACTACTTTTTAGTTGATAAACACAAAGAAATAAGAAAAAACTAATATGTTGGATAGGAGTGTAGCTTTAGGCCTGTGCATTTCGCTGTCAAGGTTGTGTGTAGCAGAACTCCAGGAGGCACAATTCACTTAGTGTGAGTGTCACAACTTGGAGTTCTGCACCTCTGAGGTCCTAGTGACAAGTGCTGTGGAGGAAGGTAGTATAATAATACATGGGAGGAAGGAAAGGGATTTTTTTTGTGGGGAAGCAGTTTATAATTTTAAATAGGGTGTTAGGGAAGGCGTTGCTTAAGATTTAGTTAAGACTTAAAGGAAGTTAAGACTTAAAGGAAGATATCTAAGACATGTAGATATCTGAGGGAAGGGCACTCTAGGCAGAGAAATAGCAAGCATCAAGATTCTTAAGTGAGGGTGTGCCTTGGCATATCGGCCTAAATCTTACCTTTTTCTTCAAAGCCTAACTCAAGTATTCCTAGTTACATGAATCGTTCCTGTATGTTTTTATAGCAAGAATCATATTTTTGCTTAGAAAGGATACCTTTATTAATGCACTTACCACTGTGTGATCTTCAGTATACTTGTCAATGTTTCTTTTTTCTCTTACTCAATTTCGAACAACTTGAGGGCATACTGTCTTTTACATCTTTGGATTTATACATACCAAGTTAAGGTTCTAGAAATTGAATACTAGCTGAATTAGAATGAATTGAACTAAATCACTGAAAAAGTAGTAGCTACCCGTTATCTTCTTCATATCTTTTACTTGTTACAATTATCCTGTGTTTACAAAAACAGAATTTACTTAAAGTATCTGGTAATTTTCCCTGCCCCCTTATCCTCATTTTGCCCCAATGTCTTTGTAAAACCATGTTAACATGCATAAAAGAATTAAACTGCTTGTTGCTACATATCAGATTCATTTTTAGTATTCAATTTTTTCTTAGAAACCTGCAATGATGATGGATCATTTAAAGTGTATTAGCATATTTTAAAAGAAATTGTTATGCCTATTTGCTTTAACCTGTCACATTCTAGCTTCATTTTAAATAATTTACTTGAATGTCTTGCTTTTTTCCATGCTCTCCTATCTATTTTTGGGCAGCATGACTTATGTCCCAGTTTGTCACTGCCGGTCCTGGCTCATATATGTTATCTTGGCATAATTATTAAGAGCACCCTTTTCACCCTCAAAAGTATCCTGGGGTTGACAATGAATTACGTGCTCTTCCTGTTCTTCTTTGAGGCTTTCTATGTGATAGCTCATATACAAGGCTGCCCAATACTTGTTAGCCTTATTGAAAATTCCCAGTGGAATCATACTGCAGCAAATATTACTTCAGGTACGTAGTCTACAATATTGATTGAGTATATATTTTATATATAACAGTTTATATGGAGAAATACAAAGACAGTAGAAGATTCTCTGTGTCATATGAATTTATAATCTAATAAGTCAGGATTAATGATATAGTTATATAAACATAAATATTTGAAATGGGCAAATATAAATATATGAAAATGTAATTTAGAAATATATAAAAGTAGTCAAATAATTGACTACTTTTATACATTAACAAATTTAAATGATGAAACCAAATAGGGAAGTTTGGGAGAAGTTTTGTAGATTTGTTAAAACCAACGAAATTTTAATAAAGGAATTTTAAAAGATAGAAGATACAGCATTGTGTAAAAATAGCATGAAAGCAAGTTTGTATAGTATAGACATTCCTATTTTATCAGTTTTTCTTCTGTCACTCTTATTTTATTTTGGTCTTCAGATACAGTGAGGTTTGTTAATCATTTGTCAGTTTATGGCACTTCAGTGATTTGTGTTTTTTTCCCGCTTATGTATCTTTACATAATACAGAATGTTGCTTTGTGTATGTATGTGTTTTAAATTACCTAAAGGATATGGTGCTTTAGATCTTACATTTTAAAAGATTCATTCATGTGGGAATATCAATTTGTTATTCCAGACTGCTGCATTATAAGGTGGTAGACAGAATAATGGCCTCCAAAAATGTCCACACCTTGATCCCTGGAACCCCTGTATGTTACCTTACCTGGCAAAAGAGACTTTGCAGACATGATTAAGTTATGGACCTTGAGATAGGGAGATTAATTTAGATTGTCTATGTGGGCCCAATCTAATCACACGAAGCCTTAAAGGTAGAAAACTTTTTTTTTTTTTTTTTTGGCTGTGTCAATGAGGTGAGATGGAAGAAGGAGAGATTCAAAGCAGGAAAGGGACTAAAATGCCTATTGTTGAGTTTGAAGATGGGGGAAGGGGACCATGAGTCAAAGAATTTGCCAGCCTCTGGAAGCTAGGAATCTCCCTCAATTTATAGCCAGCAAGAAAATGGGGACCTTGGTCTTACCACCACAGAGAAGTGAATTCTGCCAATTGAATGAGCAAAAAATAGATTCCCCCCAGAACCTCCAAAAAGAAACTCAGCTGGCATCTTAATTTTAGTCCACTGAGACTTCTACCAGACTTTCTGACCTACATACGTGTAAGACAACAAACTTGTGTTTTGAACCATTAAATTGGTGGTAATTTTCTTTACCTCAACAATATAAAATTAATAGATACTCCCTTTTGTGAATACACTATATTTTATTTGACATTCCATTAGTGATGGATATTCTAGGCTATGTAAAAACTCGTTACTATAAACAGTGAGTCAGTGAACATCCTTGTACATGTCTCCTTATGGACCTATGCAAGACTTTGTAGTCTGTCTATGTAGGTGTATAATTAATGTGGCATAGGGTATGTATACTTTATTTTACTAGTTTTGTTCTCAAGAATGCCTCCGTCCATACTTCTACTTGTAGTGCTTAAGGATTTGTGATTTCCCATATCATTACTAATATTTGATATTACTAAGAGTTTCATGTGTTTGCAATCTGGTAGATATGAGGGGGTATTTTTGTTTTAATTTGTAGTTTCCTCATTACATTGAAGCTGAGGATCCCCTCACATACATATTAGCTACTTGGATTGCCATTACTATGAAGTATTTATTTATCTGTCAATTTGAAAAAATTAGCTCCACATCATTTTTGTCTGTTGTTTTTTTTAGCAGGCATTTTAATGTTGATGTAGTTAAATTCATTACTTTTTAAAATTTATAGTTTGTTTTCTTTTAGTCAGGATTAAAAAGTCAGTCATCATTCAGAATTCACTAGAAATACTCTTTTACACTTCTACTACCAGCTTTACAGTTTTTACTTTTCTCGTGTATATTTTAAATTAATTCAGAGTTCACTTGTGGACATGATGAAGTATGAATCCAAGTTTTTTTTTTTTTTTCCCCCTATAGTGAGCCACTGTTTCCAGCAGAAGCTTTTAAACAAACCATTCTCATATCACTGGTTTTTGTACTTATATATAATGTTTATAATGTACTTATATATAATTGGGCCACTTTTGAGCTCTCTGTTCTGTCTTATTGGTCTATTTTCTACCCTGTAATAGTACCACACTGTGAATTTTTTTTTTTTTTTTTTTGGTTCTTTGGCATTTTTTACATAGATGGTTGCATCACTTATAATGGAAAAAGCCTTTTTACTTTTCAAGTCATAAGCCTTTTGTTTCATTTTCTTATCCTATTTTACTGGCTAGTGCCTCCACTAAAAGAAGTGGTGAGAATAACATCTTTGCCTTCTTTCCAGTCCTAGGGTGAATGCTTTGAGTCTTTCACAATGGAATGTGATGTTAACTATAGGTTTTCCATAGATGTCCTTTATTAGACTGAAAAAATTGTCTTCTATTACTAATTTGCTGGTAATTCTTTCATGAATGGCTATGGAATTTTGTCATTTGCTTTTTTTAATGCCTCTATTGAAATGATCACATGGTTTTTCTTCTTTAGTCCTTTATGTGGTGAATCATACTGACTGTTTTCAAATGCTGCATCAACGTTGCATTTCTGGGATACTCCTCTTGGTAATGATGGTATTATTCTATTTATGTATTGCTGGATTGGATTTACTAATACTTTGTTTGAAAATTTTTAAATTTATGTTCATGAGGGAGAGTTGTATGTAGTTTCCTTTCCTTGTAATATCATTGGTTTAATCAGGGGAATGCTGGCCTCCTAAGATAAGCTAGGAAATTATCTTCTATCTTCAATTTTCTAGAATAGTTTTTGTAAAGCTATTATTTATTTAAATGTTTGATAGAATTTGCCTCTACTGCCATTTGGGCCTAGAGTTCTCTTGTAGTTCTGTATTTTTATTTATTTATTTATTCTATGTTTTCTATTTTTGAGACGGAGTCTCGCTCTGTCGCCCAGGCTGGAGTGTAGTGGCGTGATCTCGGCTCACTGCAACCTTCGCCGCCTCTGGCAATTCTCCTGCGTCAGCCTCCCAAGTAGCTGGGACTACAGGCGCACACCGTCATGCCCGGCTGATTTTTTTTTTGTATTTTAATAGAGACGGGGTTTCACGTATTACCCAGGCTGGTCGCGAACTCCTGAGCTCAGGCAATCTGCCCGCCTCCGCCTCCCAAAGTGCTGGAATTATAGGCGTGGGCCACGGCACCCAGCCAGCAATGTCTTTAAAAACTATGAATTCAGTTTTTTCAATGATTATACAGCCGTTCAGGTTATTTATTTATCCTTGAGCATATGGATATTTTTACAGTCTAGTAAATATATAACCATGGTAGCTATATTTATTCTAGGGATGTCTAATCATTTAAAAAGTATTCTTTCTTTTCCTTTTAAAATATTAGAGGCAGAATAGACATTTTCATACTCTTTTACATCTTAACCTTTTTCATGTTCCATACTAATCTGTATATCTTACACCTATATTTAATTCCAATTTCAACTCACTTTTATATCTGCCAGTACTATTAGGATAATTTTAGTGATCATTTCTCATTGTTTCAGGCTGGACTTAGTGACTTTTTTACTTTTCATCTGAGATATTCAATCATTGTCATTCACCTTTACCTTGCAGAAGTTTTGCCTTTTAGTCTGCTATCCACTTGTTTTGTCCTTCTTATTTAAAGTCTAGGGAAGCTGTTATCTATTTCCTGTAGGGCCTGACTTCACCAGATAGTCCACTTTTGAAGCACTTGCTTTTCAATCATACTTTAACTATTGTAAGCCAATATCCAATGTCATAATCAGTGACATTTAACTGACCAAGACACTACTTGTTACTTGCTATTTCTTGACAATATCTGTAAATTCATTTTTAACAAGCTTTCTTTCAGCGTCATATATTCATTTGTAAAATACATTTTGTTATTGATAATTGTATCAAGGAAAATGCTTTAGTAGTAAAATTGCAAGCAAAGAAAAGCTAGCAAGGCATTAAAATGGGAGTATTTGTTAGCCAATGGTGGTGGTTTTATTAGCCAGCAGCACTCTTTTTTAAGCTGTTGTGGAGAGAATTTTAACACCAAAATGACCATTTTTGAGACTCTTTAATTTATTCCAACATTAATGTGTGTCTTAGATTACCCAAGTCTCTCATGCATTAACAACATAAAATTTAATAAATTGTAAGGCGTTCTTAACTGATATTTGTGTATATGCTCGTATAATCCTTTTTCACAGATATTTTACAGATATATTGGCAGAAGTATATATGTGAGTGTGCATAGTGGACTGTGGGAGTACTTTGCCTCTAGTTGGGCTTTTATGGCAATATTAATGCTATATGCTGACTTCTCACCCACCTTTCCCCTTACCCTTTGGCTCTCCCAATACACACAAGTGAAGTAGTTCTGATATTGGTCAAGGATATAATGTATAAAGACTACAAAATTTGGCAACCATACTAAGGTGAGGCAAGGGTAGGGGCTGGTGAATGTAAAAGTGTTTATTTAGATCTTTTTGTAAAGCAAATAAAACAGCAATAAAGAAAGTGGTTTGAAACAAATTTCTTCTTTTATTTGCCTCACTGGATATTTTTCTGTCTTAGAGCCAATGTGCTAGGACAGACCTGGGTTGAACCAGTTAAGAAGTACCTTTTGGAGGATCAAAGGGGAAGAAGAATGAGACTAAGGAGCTAGCCACTAAATTGATCTTGTTTATTACTGAAGTTTAAGGAGCAGAAATAGTCTTTTCAAGGGTCATACAAGGTCTAGCCATCTCATTAGAGTTTCAAAAAAGATGGGAGGATGGGGAGTTGGAATCAACACTTTTAATAAAGATGAAGATACATTTTCCTATTGTATATTTTTAATTTTCCAAGGATTCAGGCATTTAAATTGGTCAGTTCATAATAACATGAATTGAGCATCATGGTGGAACCTTTGAGATTTTTTACTCATTTACATTGAAGCATCTGCACTTATATTCTCTGCCTTCCTGCTTGTTACTATAGAAAAGATAAGCAATCCCTACTCTAACTGTACGTGGAACCTACCCTATTTTTATCTACTCAAGGACATAGCTCATGAAATTCTCTGAAATGCAGTATGAGATTGGGTGGGGAATAAAGTTTTATAAAAATAATTATCATAGTACAAATTTTTATGCTAAATGATATGGAATAACTGAATAACTTGAATAATTTTCGCAATTTAAAATGTCTTTTATATTGGGGATTTGACTTTTGCTTATTCTGTTTAAAATTAGTGTTATGTGTCAACTGTAAGAGGTAACTTAGACTAAAGTGGTGGTTCTCAAACTTTTTGGTCTTGGGGCCTCTTTACAATCTTAAAAATGCATGAAGACCTCAAAGAGCTTTTGTTTATGTGGATTATATTTATTGATATTTACCATATTAGAAATAACTGATAAAAATTTTAAAATATGCATTTATTAATTAATTTAAAAATAGCAGTAAATCCACTGTATGACAACTAACTGTATGCAGTAGACAGAATTCTAAGTTATGTACAATGAGTCTTACCCTTCCCTTGGGTACGTATAAAACCTGTGACTTGCTTCTAGCTAGTAGAGTATGGCAAAGATGTTGGGATAGTCAGTTATATAGTTATATTACATTATATGAGATTATGTCTTCAATTGGAGCAAGAGATTCTTCTGCTGGTTTAGAAGTAAATAAACTGCCATGTTGTAAAAGGGCTGTGAGAGAGCCATGCGTCAGGGATCTGTGTGGGGCCTGTAGGAGCTGAGTAGTATGTCTCTGACAGCAAGCGAGAAAGTGAGGACCTAAATCTTTGAGCCACAAGGAACTAAGGCATGCCAACAATCACATGAGCTTGCAAAAGGATCCTGAGCTCAGAAATAAATGTGGTCCAGTGGACATCTTAATAACAGCCTTCTGAGGCCCTGAGTCAGAGGATCATTTAAACCCTACTTGGACTCCTGATCTATGGAAACTGTAAGATAATAAATATATGTTTTTTAAGCTATTAAAAGTATGGTTATTTGTTTTGCAGCAATGGAAAACTAGTACAGCATATTTCAAAAAAAGTAAAGAAAAGAAAAATTTAGTGAGAAAAGTGACACTATTTTACATTTTTGGGAAATTCCATTATTGTCTAACTTAGTGGAAGACAGCTTCTGTATTCAATATATCGAGATATCACACATAATTTAGCCTCTGGAAAACTCCACTGTACACCCAAGAGAGAATGAGAATCAAAAAGGCAAATAATATTTTAGTATTATACATATAGGTTTGACCCTGCAGATCCTCTGAAAGGCATTTGGGGATTCTACTGAGGGCACTGGATTACACTTTTAAGAACTGCTAGATTTTGGAATAAATTTTCAGTAGTCTCCTCCTCTACCACCAACAGAGTATTGAATTGTATGTAGACAAGATTATATAAGATAACGTAACATATATGGAACACTTAGCTTCCTTGACTGTTTTTCACTTGATTTCTGCTTTTGTCCTTGAGTTCGTCTATGTGGTTTATTTTCTCTACTCCTTCTGGTAAGAAAATACAGTAGATCCTTACTGACTCTCATTTCTAGGAGTAATAGATAGGAATATGTTTAATATGCAGTGAATTGAGACAGAGTTTTTCTAAATCATCCTGGCATACTTTGACTGTAGTATTTACCTGCAAAGGTGCTGTAGCCATTGAGAGATTTGATTTAAAACCCAAGAGGAGTTTTTAAACTGTAGTTTTTCACTTATAAGAAGTTTATAGGAATTTTCTTTTTTTTTTTCTTTGAGAGTCTTGCTCTGTCACCCAGGCTGGAGTACAGAGGTACAGTCATAGGTGACTGCAGCCTCTAGCTCCTGAGATCAAGCAGTCTTCCTACCTTAGCCTCCTAAGTAGCTAGGACTACAGGCGAATGCCACCACGCCCAGCTAATTTTTTATTTTTGTTAAGATGGGGTCTGACTACATTGCCCAGGCGAGTCTCGAACTCCTGGCCTCAAGCAATCTTCCTGGCTTGGCCTCCTAAAGTGCTGACATTACAGGATGAACCACCACACCCAGGCTTATTTTTTAAAAAGTGTGTTTATCTATTTTTATGTATGTGTTTTTTTCTGTATGTGTAATACTTAATAATGGTACTAATTGTTATTTCTCTTGAGTGTTTTTGTTTAATTTTGTGTGACCATTTTTATTCCTAGGAATCGTGAAGAGTGAATTAGCCCCGTGCATCTCAAGATAGCTTAATACTTGATAAATTTGCTATTGTCCTAGGATTTGGGATGCAGCTTAGTGTTACAAACATTAATATATTGTGTGGATTTCTTCTTTAGTAATCTGCAGCTACTCTTTTTTTTTTAAATAACTAAGTCAGCAAAAATAAATAGTACAGAGAATCAAAATTGTTGTTACATATAATCAACTATTTTTATTTCGGTGATACATACCTGAGAGTTGTTAATATCTATTATTTGACACAGTTGGAAATTTTAAGGTATGATTTGGAACTCTTTGTTTGGAAATAAGGTCTTTCAAGGTTGGTTTGAAGGTTATGGGTAGAACAGTTCTCATTTTGCTTACCTAATTACACAGTACTTGAGCTGGAAAATTAAACTTTTTTTTGACTTCCCAATCTCTACTAATGCAATCTCTCTTCCACTTCTTTTCATTTTTTCTTTTATTACATTTCCACCTGAACTTTTTAATCTATTTCTTAGAGTTAGTTTTCACCTTATTTTTCCTCATTGATATTTTCAAATTCCTATTGAGTTTTCTGTATATTCAATCTCTTTAATCACTTTAAACTTCCTTTTCTCTGCCTCAGTTGTGATAAAGCAGGATTAATAAATTTTAGTTACATCTCTCAGAAATATTTACAGTATTTTTCACATAACCAAGATGGCAAGACTACAGTGTGTAGGGAGTCCAAATTGTTGCAATGTAAAATAACTTTTTTATTTCTGTGATATATATCTGAAACTCACTTATATGAAAAATTTAACATAAAGTTTTGAGGTATAACTAAAACCTCTCTCTAGAAAGTGGTAAGACAACAGATTCTCTTCTATTTCATTTTGTTTAATAAGAATTAGAGTCACGAGGGTGGGAGGATTATGAAGATTCGATTTGTGCCCTTGCAATATTTCTTTTTTCTGCCTAAACGTGTTTGAATCTATGCTTTATTGTTTTATTCTCTCAGAAAGCATAAGGCTTAAGAGTTATGTTTATCTTCAAGGCTGAAGGCCTTCTTCTTTTTATCTGTATTTTTATATCACCTTTGGATTTTAAATTCCAAGGACCCTTAAAAACTGTAACACTAACTTACATTTTAAGTGAGAGTTCCATAAGAAGTTGCGGAATGACAGAGATACAGTAGTACCACGTAAGAAGCACTGGACTATAAGTCACAAGATCTAGGTACTAGTTCTAACTTTGTGACCAACCATTTGGTCCAAAAAGCCTTGGATGAAACAATGCATCATATCTCTTTTCTGTAGAAGGAGGAGGTTTAGATTCTATTTTAAATGTGATAGGATCTTATCTTAGATAAATCTAAGAGTACTTTTTACTCCTATCTTGACCATGACCAATCAATGACTAAGTCCTGTTGATTCAACGTCTACCTTTTAAGTCTGTTATTTTTTCTCTATCTTATTATGATCACTTTAATCCACGCCAACTAAAATCTTGCCTGGACTATTACATTAACTTTCTAAATGATCTCTCTGCTTCCACATACAGTGAGATAATATTTTGGTGTATTTATGGTTATATATCCTCCTATGTATTTCTTATTAACTCCTGAATCTTCTCCATTCTGGCTACTAGGACTTGATACATCTGTTGACTCAAAAAGCATTGTTACAGCAGAACACATAATTATTCATGGATTTGATTAAAAATCAGAATCTCAACAGTTTTCCATGCTCTGTAGGATGTGGCTACTGTTTCTTCTCCAGCTATTTGATTTCTCCCTGAATTGACCTCTTGTGGTTCTTTGATTTTGCCATAATCAGTGTCGTCTCTTGATCTTTGTACATCTTTGTATATGTGTATTCCATATCTGGAATACTCCTTTGTCCCACTTTTGGCTTGGCCAATGCTTATCATTTGGTGTTTCTCATCTTGAATCTATTTTTTTTTTTGTCTGTTTAGGAAAACTTCCTATGAACTTCTGAACTCCAAGACTATTTCAAGGTAACCTATTATTACAAGTTTTGTTCACATTTCTAATCTGAATTCTCAATAACACGTATAATTTCTTAGTCTCTGTCTTCCCTGCTATACTACAGATAAAAACTCCTATAAGGGCTGGATGGTGTCCTTGCTACTTCCTTTTTCCTTTTCTTTTTCTCTTCTTCCCTCCTCCCTCCACTCCTTTTTCTTTCTTTCCTGCTTTAGTACTTAGAAAAGTACCTCTGATACTTTAGTCAGTATTTAAATACTTGTTGAGTGAATGAGTGAATTTTGAACAGTGATTTATTCTCCCAATACCTGCATAAAGCACAATACCTTGAATTGCAGTAACCTTAAGATTCGCCACCTTTGGCTGAGGACTGGAATTCAGACTGAGGGCACCATCAAGTGGGGAGGCTCCATCCTCAAGTGGCTTTATAATCAGCACATGTTACTGATGAGAGGATATGAGTAGACTTAGAGGACTGTGGAGGCATATTTGGTATGCCTGGTACTTACACATTTATAGGAGGTCATTTAGCAGGAAGCTGACGTCCTGCTAAATACAGGTAGGTAAAAAATCCAAGGAAATTTGAGATATTAGTCTTGATGTAATCCCTTTTGTAACTAAAGCACGATGGAGCAGAAGGCATTTGGGATTCAGCATAAAATTTTGAAGGAACTTTGTAAGTCAGATAATCTTAGCTTCTGCATAATTCAGTCTTCCTTTACACAAATCCCTTATGTCCTCTTCTTGAATACATTTAAGGGCAGCAAGGTGGAACATAACAGCAATTGCTTGAGCCTTTGTCACAGGACTAATTCTAACCAGTTCACTCTTCAGTAGCTCTCCAAAGACATCTGCCTATATTGGAATAGAAAAAAATGTTCCCATTAGAATCACCATTAATATTGCCTCTAAGCTGAGCCTCCTTAGAGGCAATTGTATTAGTTCTAGTGGCTTCCTGGGCTATGCTGACAAGGAAGGTGGGCAGGGAAAGATAAAAAAGAAAGAAAGGAGAAGGGAGGCAATGAAAGAGAGTCAGCCAAGTACCTTCCAACTCACTGTTTCCCATTGACACTCAATCAGTGGCAAGCAGCTAGTCAGTACTTGTAGCATACTTAACTGAATGTATTATATAGCCGGCAATGACAATATATTCTAGTTTATGAGAAGTGTTCTGTCATATGCAAGTTCTAGTGAAAGCAAAGTACTTTAAACTTTATTGTTATACCTTTATGTAGATATTTTTTCTTCAGTATTGAACCTAATGATGTCCTTTAAAAATTTTTTATTGTAAATATTTAAGGTCTACAACATGATGTTTTGATATACATATAGATACTAAAAAAGTTACTTTACTCATGCAAATTAACATATCCTAATGTTCTTAAAACTTCTAAGGCACTTTTTTCTGACAGCCAATGTCAAAGTGAAACAAATATTTGTATTTATAGAATAGGTAGCCTTTGGGAGAAAAGATCCCTCACCGCCTTTTTTTCGTAGTGTAATGAGTAGAGAGAGGAATTATATGAAAGAAAGGAATTATGAATGGGCACTCTTGGAGGCCAATATTATTCCATAGTATTTCATTTGTTCACATATTTTGCTGAAACACTTTTAATAGTTGTGCCAATGATTATTATTTCTAATATCTTATATAGTAACAATGTGCAGTCAATATTTGTTTCTCCAGGAATCTAGGTGCACTTGGAAGTTACTAGGTAACAGGTGACTTGTACAGGCAGTTTGCAAGTTTAGGTGTGAGTCCTTGAAGTCCCAGGGCTATAAACATTCCTTATATTGTGGCTCTTGGTGAATGTAACTATTGGAGATGGAGTTGAAGCTTATTTATGTTGATATAGCTCCCTGAAATTGTAATGTTGCTTTCAGTGGTTCTCGTGTTAGTTACCAAGGAAATATATACTTGGAACTAGCAGTCCTAACTCTAAAAGGATTTTCCAAATTGTTTTTTCAGGGATCTTGGTCCTTTTTCTTTTAATTGGTAGAATCTCCAGGTGTCACTCTGGACATTCTCATTGTGGAGCTTAAATCTAGGTTTGGTACTCTATAACTAACTCTTATATTCAACAAGAAAGATATTTCTGCTGTTGCCAGCTTTTATTTTTATTTAATTAAATTAATTAATTTATTTTTGAGTTGGAATCTTACTCTGTCACCCAGGCTGGAGTGCAGTGGCACGATCTTGGCTTACTGCAACCTCTGCCACCTGGGTTCAAGTGATCCTCCTGGCTCAGCCTCCCAAGTAGCTGGGATTACAGGCACCCACCACCACACCTGGCTAATTTTTTGTATTTTTGATAGAGACGGGGTTTCACCATGTTGGCCAGGCTGGTCTCGAACTCCTGGCCTCAGGTGATCCACCCACCTCGGCCTCCCAGAGTGCTGGGACTACAGACATGGGCCACCATGCCCAGCTGTTGCCAGGTTTTAGGTGTTGGAACTGCTGTCGCAAAACCTGCTTTTGTACTGGATTATTAAAGCAACCTAGTAATACTTTTGAGAATAATGCCCCTCAAACCAAAGCAGAGTAGGATTAGCCCTTACATTTCTGGTTTAGAAAGAAGAGTGAGAGAGATCACAATTATGGTGCGGCTTCACACATTTGTGGTGGCTTTCACCATGCTTCGCCTTTCTTTTTTGAATTAAATGCCAGAAACTGTTGTGTTATTAGTCTGTTCTGCAGCAATGGTCAGAATTATCAATAGATACAGGGTTGAGTCCCTAGCAATGCTATAAAATGTTTTTGTACATCAGAAAACAACATGTTTTTTTCAGCTGGCCATCAACAAATTTTTAAAACTTATGAAAACCGATGTAACAATTTTGGACTGTTTCCTGTGTTTTATCTGAAATTTTATGAGTAGAAATGTACTAGTCATCTTTAGATTTGTAGTGTGGTTATTTAGGTCTAGGCTGTTCTTCCTTTCTTCCATTCCTGAGTGTACTGTATGGTTCATCCTAAGTTGAAGCATAAGTCAAATTGTTACATTATTATTATTATTATTATTATTATTATTATTTTTTTTTTTTTTTTGAGATGGAGTTTCACTCTTGTCTCCCAGGCTTGAGTGCAGTGGCACGATCTGGGCTTACTGTGCAATCTCCACACACTGCGCGATCTTGGCATACACCTCCGCCTCTCGGGTTCAAGCGATTTTCCTGCCTCACCCTCCCAGGTAGCTGGGATTACAGGTGCATGCCACTATACCTGGCTAATTTTGTATTTTTAGTAGAGGCGAGGTTCTTCCCCTTTCTTTGTGAATTAGATGCCAGAAGCTGTTGTGTTATTAGTCTGTTCTGCAGCAATGGTCAGAATGTTGGCCAGGCTGATCTCGAACTCCTGACCTCAGGTGATCTGCCTGCCTTGGCCTCCCAAAGTGTTGTGATGACAGGCGTGAGCCACTGTGCCCGGCCCAAATTACCTTTTTTGAATGCCTTCATCTTCCTTCTTTTGTTAGGAATTCCATCATCTGCCTTTTTTTTCTTATATGTTATCCCTGAGGTCAATTGTTCTATGATCTGTGCCTCAGGGAAATACAGAATACTTTACAACAGAGTACTTTAATGTGCAAAATATATGAAGATACTATTTTCAAAATGTTTGTTCTCTGGACTATCTTTCTTATAACCCTTAGATTTTTATCAGTCGGATGCTTCAAGTAGTTAGTGGAACAAGAGTAATGCAATGGAAGAGAGAATGCAGTTGTTTCAATTATATAGATGGGACTACAGATATAAATTTTAAGAAAAGGAAAAATTCCTTTAGCATTTCAGGGATTTTGGTTATAGATTATATATGGTATATATCTTATGATTTTAATGATTCATTAACTTTATTTAGTTATTTGTTTGTTTTCATGTATGGAATATTTTAATAGAAATGCTTTGGTACTCTTAAAAATTAAAACTAAACCCAGCCTGTAAAGTTAAGTATGTCATGAATTATCATGGCTTATCAGGTTAGAGACTTGTGTTGTTTTTAATTCAAGAGCATAACTTTCCAATTTTGATTCTTTTATTTAATTTTTGAGTTGGTGTTAACTTTCTTAAGATTATTTAGCTTAGCCACTAGGCATTTGTAAACCAAGATTCTTAAATAATTTTAATTTAAGAATTTACACTTCTTTTTTTTTTCTTATTTATTTATTTTTATTATTATACTTTAAGTTCTAAGGTGCATATGCACAAAGTACAGGTTTGTTACATATGTATACATGTGTCACGTTGGTGTGCTGCAGCCATTAACTCGTCATTTCCGTTAGGTATATCTCCTAATGCTATCCCTCCCGCCTGCCCCCACCCCATGACAAGCCCCAGTATGTGATGTTCCCCACCCTGTATCCAAGTGTTCTCATTGTTCAATTCCCACCTGTGAGTGAGAACATGCAGTGTTTGGTTTTCTGTCCTTGCGATAGTTTGCTCAGAATGATGGTTTCCAGCTTCATCCATGTCCCTACAAAGGACATGAACTCACCCTTTTTTATGGCTGCATAGTATTCCATGGTGTATATGTGCCACATTTTCTTAATCCAGTCTCTCTTTGATGGACATTTGGGTTGGTTCCAGGTCTTTGCTATCATGAATAGTGCCGCAATAAACATAAGTGTGCATGTGTCTTTATAGCAGCATGATTTATAATCCTTTGGGTGTATACCCAGTAATGGGATGAAAAAAGAAACATGCATTCGTATGTTCATTGCAACACTACTCACAATAGTAAAGACATTGCATCCATCTAAATGCCCATCAATGGTAGACTGCATAAAAAAAAGTGGTACATATATGCCATGGAATACTATGCAGCCATGAAAAAGAACAAGATCATGTTTTTTTGCAGGGACATGGATGGAGCTAGAGGTCATTATTCTTAGCAAACTGATACAGGAAGAGACAATCAAATACTGTATGTTCTCACTTATAAGTGGGAGCTACATGATGAGAACACATGGACACATGGAGGGGAACAACAGACACTGTGGCCCATTGGAGGGTGGAGGCTAGGAGGAGGGAGAGGTTCAGGAAAAATAATTAATAAGTACTATGCTTGATATCTGGATGATGAAATAATCTGTACAACAAACCTCCATGACACAAATTTACCTATGTAACATACCTGCACATGTACCCCTAAACTTAAAAGTTAAAAAAAACTTAAAAAAAAAAAAAAAGAATTTACACTTCAAATATTTTTGAGGATGATGTAAAGAAGTTAGTGCTGAGTTTTGGTTTCTCTTGTCATTTGGATGTTTCATAGTACTAATTAAACAATTTGAGTTATTACAGAATTTTAGGAACTTACTGTTTAAGAAGGAGAAGTCAGGCACAGTGGCCCACACCTGTAATCCTAACACTTTGGGAGGCTGAGGAGGGAGGATTGATTGAGGCCAGGAGTTCAAGACTAGCCTGGGCAACATAGTGAGACCCCCCCATATCTACAAGAAAATCAAAAATTATTCAGGCATGATGGTGCACACCTATAGTCTTAGCTACATGGGAGGCCAAAGCGAGAGGATCAGTTGAACCCAGGAGTTCGGGGTTACACCGAGGTGACAGAGCAAGATGCTGTCTCAAAATATCTATATCTATACCTATATCTATATTGATATAGAAGGGGAGAAACCATTGCTAATGATACAGCTAATCACATGAAAGCTAGTAATCTACTATTTTATTTACTTGAGCATTGCTAAAGAAAAGTTCAGGGGCCAACATCATATTTAATATGTGATGGTTAATGATTGTATTATAATTTTAGAGTTCTCCACTGTTTGTAAATTAAATTTTGAGCTTTACTTGTGACTAGTGTATCAAAAAGTATAAAAAATTTGTCATGTTCTTACCCAGAGATAATCAATATTATCATTTTGGTTTATATTGTTGCAGTGTGCTCTCAGATTTTGAACATTTAAAAACCTTCTGAGATATACTACTAAATATTTATTAAAATGTTGTACCAATATACACTCTTACCAATAAATATGGTATGAGATTGTGCATTTTTTGATCCTCTGGTCAATATTTTGTCAATTTAATAGGAAAAATACATTACCTTATTATTTTTGTTTGCATTCTTTTGATTACTTTTAGATTGAACTTATTCAAGTGTTGATTAGTTTTTTAGATATCTTCTGTCATGAAATTGCCTTTGCTTCCAAAAGTTCTTTAACACATCTTCTGTTAGAACTCTTATTTTCACTGTCATTTCCAGTGAGACACTAAAGATTCTATAGAGAAAGCAATTGCCATTGTCTATACCATTTGTAAGAGTTAATGTCTCTCTGCTGGACTCAATGTAAATATGGAGCTGATCTTGCTTGGAAGTCCTTTTGAGTTTATCTGATGTTTCTGGAAAAGGATAATCATAAGCCCTACATCCTATCAGCACTAACGGATAGAAGGATAGAGACTTGCACAAGGAAAATATAAATATTTGTCAAATGAGTAAGTGTGATAAGTAAAAGATACTTGAACATAATTATTAGAATTCAGATACCGGCCGGGCGCGGTGGCTCAAGCCTGTAATCCCAGCACTTTGGGAGGCCGAGACGGGTGGATCACGAGGTCAGGAGATCGAGACCATCCTGGCTAACACGGTGAAACCCCCTCTCTACTAAAAAATACAAAAAACTAGCCGGGAGAGGTGGCGGGCGCCTGTAGTCCCAGCTATTCTTGAGGCTGAGGCAGGAGAATGGCGTGAACCCGGGAGGCGGAGCTTGCAGTGAGCTGAGATCCAGCCACTGCACCCCAGCCTGGGCGACAGAGCACGACTCCGTCTCAAAAAAAAAAAAAAAAAAAATTCAGATACCAGTAATTTGATTCCCTAAATAGTTCATAGTGAGTTTACTTCCAAACACTTTATAATTTATAAAATGCGTTGGTACTTATGAGATTTTAATACAGTAATTTCCCTATGAGGTGATATAGCTTATTTTACATTTGATAAAACCATAGCTCAGATACATAAAGTAAATATGCTCAGGTAATATAACTAGTTTGGGTTGGGGTCAGTACTTAAAACCAGGCTGCCTGATGCCAAATACCGTGTTCTTTCTGTTCTGACGGAAGTCTCCAATATTTATGTCACATGTGAACCTGCACTATATTGAAAATTTAAAACAAACATTATCTGTAAACATTCTTTATAATATTCAGGATATCCATAACAAATTACAAAGTCCATTCAAAGCACAATGTTTTTGATTGCAAATATTGGTTACTCCTGTGTTTATGACCCTTATAAGATGATGTGGCAGACTAAAAATAAACAAGCAAAAAAACCCTGTAGAAACTGAGAACCAAATGAAGTCCTGAGGTGGTTTCCTATCCTGTCTATGTATGTTATTGAAAAAGAATTAACTTTTTGTTAACATGTAGGCATCCATTTATTCAATAATGTTTAATGAACTGCCTACTCTGTACTAGGCATTATGCTAGATGAATGAGATAAGAGTACAGGACTTAAACTCATGGAATTGAGGGTGAAAGATATTAAACATTTTTTTCAAGTAAATATATAGTCACACATATCAAATGCTGTGAAGAATGAGCACAGGGTGTAATGAGAATGCATAAGAGGGGACCTAATTTAGGTCAGAGAAAGTCTTTCTAAAGGAGGGACATTTGAGCCCTTAAGGATGAGTAGGAGCAGGTTAAAGGGTGGTAATGGAGAAGGAAGGTGGAAGAAATCATTTCTGGGATACTGAAGGAACTAGAAGAAAGCTGCTCAGTAGTATGGGTGTTGTATAGTGAGAGCTGGAAAAATAAGTCTCCGAGGAAGGCAGTTGATATATCATTCACTCTTTCAAATGAGTCGTTTTTAAGTCTCTTTCTAGTGTTTGCATTACTTAGACCACTTTGATGCTTTTTCTTTGACTTGGTCTTCATATCCAATTTTGAAATATAAAAGAAACCTTTTTAATAACAAATGTTGTTTTGCAGTATAATCACCTTCTTACTTAGTAGACTTGTTTCTAAAGGGCTTCTGATTGTTGATAAAAATTAAATCTATTTAAAAGGGGAGACTTTAAATTTTTTCCCATCACAGATAGTACGAGCTGTGAAATTGACTTGAAAATAAGAATTTTTAAAATGTTTGTTTACACTTGTAGAAATTGACCTTTCATAGATGTGAAAAGTCAACTCATAATCAGAGGCTTAAAAATTAAAGCACTTCAGGTTGCTTCTGCTTGAGGTAAATGGAAGAAACCCATTTAAAGTTACTTGTGAGTTAAAACATTTGAGATATTTGCTGTAACTAAAATACCCTTGATTAGGACACTGGCAGATAGTTTTCCTATTCATCTATCGAAATTGGCCATTTTACAATAGGTGTGCATTTGTGTGTGTGTGTACATGTGCACATGTGTGTACATATGTAAAAAAATAGAATCATAGGGAAGGAGCATAGAAAATGGAGTCCAAAGCAAAGACTCCAAAAGCAAATTATACTTTAAGTTCTAGGGTACATGTGCATAACGTGCAGGTTTGTTACATATGTATACTTGTGTCATGTTGGCGTGCTGCACCCATCAACTCGTCAGCACCCATCAACTCGTCATTTACATCAGGTATAACTCCCAATGCAATCCCTCCCCCATACCCCCTCCCCATGATAGGCCCCGGTGTATGATGTTCCCCTTCCTGAGTCCAAGTGATCTCATTGTTCAGTTCCCACCTATGAGTGAGAACATGTGGTGTTTGGTTTTCTGTTCTTGCGATAGTTTGCTTAGAATGATGGTTTCCAGCTGCATCCATGTCCCTACAAAGGACACAAACTCATCCTTTTTTATGGCTGCATAGTATTCCATGGTGTATATGTGCCACATTTTCTTAATCCAATCTGTCACTGATGGACATTTGGGTTGATTCCAAGTCTTTGCTATTGTGAATGGTGCCACAATAAACATACGTGTGCGTGTGTCTTTATAGCAGCATGATTTATAATCCTTTGGGTATATACCCAGTAATGGGATGGCTGGGTCATATGGTACATCTAGTTCTAGATCTTTGAGGAATCGCCATACTGTTTTCCATAATGGTGGAACTAGTTTACAATCCCACCAACAGTGTAAAAGTGTTCCTATTTCTCCACATCCTCTCCAGCACCTGTTGTTTCCTGACTTTTGAATGATCGCCATTCTAACTGGTGTGAGATGGTATCTCATTGTGGTTTTGATTTGCATTTCTCTGATGGCCAGTGATGATGAGCATTTTTTTATGTGTCTGTTGGCTGTATGAATGTTTTCTTTTGAGAACTGTCTGTTCATATCCTTTGCCCACTTTTTGATGGGGTTGTTTTTTTCTTGTAAATTTGTTTGAGTTCTTTGTAGGTTCTGGATATTAGCCCTTTGTCAGATGGGTAGATTGCAAAAATTTTCTCCCATTCTGTAGGTTGCCTGTTCACTCTGATGGTAGTTTCTTTTGCTGTGCAGAAGCTCTTTAGTTTAATGAGATCCCATTTGTCAATTTTGGCTTTTGTTGCCATTGCTTTTGGTGTTTTAGACATGAAGTCCTTGCCCATGCCTATGTCCTGAATGGTATTGCCTAGGTTTTCTTCTAAGGTTTTTATGGCATTAGGTCTAACATTTAAGTCTCTAATCCATCTTGAATTAATTTTCGTATAAGGAGTAAGGAAAGGATCCAGTTTCAGCTTTCTACTTATGGCTAGCCAATTTTCCCAGCACCATTTATTAAATAGGGAATCCTTTCCCCATTTCTTGTTTTTCCGAGGTTTGTCAAAGATCAGATGGCTGTAGATGTGTGGTATTATTTCTGAGGACTCTGTTCTGTTCAAATTCAAAATATGTTTGCTATCTTTTATAAATTATGTGATATTTAATTCAATACAGCTTCGGGCCAGGTGCAGTGGCTCATGCCTGTAATCCCAGCACTTTGGGAGGCCAGGCTGGGTGGATCACTTGAGGTCAGGAGTTTGAGATCAGCCTGGCCAATATGGTGAAAGCTTGTCTCCACTAAAAATACAAAATTAGCCGGGCGTGGTGGCACACTCCTGTAATCCCAGCTACTCAGGAGACTGAGGCAGAATTGCTTGAACCCAGGAGGCAGATGTTGCGGTGAGCACCACTGCATTCCAGCCTGAGTGACAATGAGTGACACTCTGTCTCCCCCAAAAAATAATTAATTAATTAATTTAAAAATAAATAAATAAAGCCTCAGTTTCTTTTCATCCATAAAATGATAGTGGCATTAGCACGTACAATGTTTTCTGGATATTTTAAAATAAATTTGGAAGTGCTTTATGAACTAAAAATACTTTATGATTTTTAGGCATGTATGTGTGTTTGACAAATAGATTGGCATGTACCTATAAAAATCTGAAATAATAAATAATATTGAAGTAATAAAATAATAAACTGAAATAATAAAATAGGGACATTCTTAGTTGAGAAGAAACCCATAATTGAACATCTTATTTTTAAAAATGGTTGTTTAAAAATTTATATTATTACATGTTTAATTTGTGTTGTTCTTTTGTGACATGATTATGCCAAAAAAGAATTCATAGCTTTTAAAAACTTAATGTATTTAAATGTCTATTTATTGATAGTGTGTGGAAAAGGATAAAAAGGCAATGAGTTGAGGTAAAAAGGGCAAAAAGGGCTGGATCTATTAAAGAAATGTCAAAGGTTAGGAGCTATTAAAAGTCAATAAGTATACTAAACATCTCTGTAAGTGAGTTGATATTTAAAATTTGGCTTACACACTAGTTTTAGAGATCTGTTATAGAAAGATGGCTGTACTTTGGTATAGGATAACCTAAATGTTTATCAGAAACAGAATTATTCAATGATAATAGATGATGATGGGGTGGGTTTTCAAGACCATAGGAGCCTTCAGGGAACATTTTCTTCTACAAAATGCTATGACCACCATTATTGAAATAAATTAGTAATAACTGATGAAGTGTCTCTGGCCTTGACTGTAGGGTTTTTCCTCCGCTTGGATTTGGAGAGAAGTTTTAATTTAGTGTGTGGTGTTTAGGTGAATTTTAATTGATAAGCTATAATTTTTTATAATTTATATAATGTATAAATTATGTGAATAACCATGTAGTCACTATGTATATAGCCTTTAGAACGGAACTAGATTCAACATTAATCCACTTTGCTTAAAAATAAATACATGGAGAAATTTTTAAATGAGAAATTAAAACACCTAAATACATGTTTTCCAAATGTACTTCTCTTAGAAGTATGGCATTTTAAATGCAGATGATAAATGCTTTATTGTTGATCATATTTTCATTGCTTCATGACATCAAGAGAAGAATCTACCACTTATTTTTAGAGTGTTCTGGTCCTTTGCAGCAGCTTGCACGTTGAAGAGATATACTCTGTTGCTGGAGTTATTTGTTTTTCAGGAATAGAGAAAAGGGTTGGGGAAATGCATGATTTCTCTTATTCTTACCCAGTGGTAGCATTGAGAAGATACCTTGTCCCCATTTTTATTACTTCTGATATTTTATTGCTGGCAGCCAGATGTGCTAAAACTCCTGACGACAGCATCTATTCATTGCGTGTTTTTAATAGGCTTAGAGAAATATGAGTAGAGTACATGAAAGCAGCTCAGCTTCACACTTCAGCTGGGAATGCCCAAAAAGCTTACTGCTGTTTAGAATTCTTGCTACAGTCAGGAGAAAGCCGAAAGCTGCACGGGTACTGAATCTCCTACAACTGAATTAGAAGAATAATGACTGTACAATTAACTATCAACCTCTGTTCATTTAAGCACAGTTTTTACAGAGCTCAGGAGAAATATGGAACTTGATTGGCATGTTTTTATTTGATGGTGTCAGCAAATAGATGATTTTAAAGACAGGTGGTAGAGAAAAATAAGAGAAGGGGGAAAAAAAAGAAAGAAAATGCAATTTGAGACATTGCGCCAGGTCTGCAATTCTGTTTTATCTCATTTTCATGGGGTTTTTTCATCCCCACCAAATATCTTACAAAATGAGCTTTTTGGACAAACACTGAACAATGCAAGGTGAGTAGAGCTAAACTGTATTTTCTTTTAATATTGTTATTTTCAGAATAATAATCTTATGTGCCTGTAAAAATTGTTTTGTATTAAAGTGCTAGTATTACAAAGGTGTTATCTTTTTATTGTAAATTTAAGATTTTATGTAGCATTCTTAATTTGATTTTAAGAAGGAAAATAAGCTTACTTCAAAGCAGAAAAAGCATCTTAAATTTAACTAGCTTGACCTCTGAAACGTAATACAGATATCAGGCTGTTTCATTATTTTGTTTTCTAAATACGTAAAATGACTAAAAAATGCCAGATAGATGTTTTCTTTGTGATCATGGCAGTGATTACATTGCATATATAAGGATGGGGCCATATAATCATGTGTGATTTGGTTGAAAATGTGAATTAGCAATCGTGCATGCTCCTGTGAAACATGTGGTAGATGTTTTCTAGGTTTAAGACATTTCTCTCTGCAGGGTAGCTCAATAATCACTTTTAAACAAGATATATTGTGGAACTGCGAATAATGCTTTGCATTAGGTCGGCTAATTTGGCAGGATTCTTTGTTATAAATTCCTATTGCTTTTTCAACCTGATCATTTTTCTGTGGTGAAGGCTGTTAAATTATGAACATATCTTTCAGATGGTTTCTCTGGCTTACACTAAAAGATATTCTATTAAAGAATGCTTTTGGAATGCAGTTTTATCACCCAGCTCTTTGCTCATTTAAGTTGTTTGGCTTTTGAAAATTTCCCATGTTACGTACTTAGTATAAAAAAGATCCCATTTTAACTAAATATATGTGGAGAAGACTGAGAAAGAAATTCTGTGAACATGGCAATGCACTGAAACCTTCTGGAAACTGATGGGGAACTAATAGTGCATAAAATATTGAATGATTTTACTCGTCTCTTCTTTTTAGTATCTCTGCACAATGTGAGGCATCTTGTTTTGGAGATTAAAAAAATACCTGTTATACAATATGTATCTTAATTTAGCAAATGAAAACAAGTCTTTTAAAATTTGTTGGCATTTAAAATGTTTACTGATGATAAGTATATTTACAACCTTTACTTTGAATATGGAATAACATATCTATTTCTTATAAAATTTCACTTTCTTTCCTCAATTCAGTTTTATTCAATAAATGAATTGGATTTTGTTTATATTTTATCTTGAGACTAATTAAAAACATAAAACAGTATATGAAATGTTAGGATATGCTAAATTGGATATCTATATTTTAAGATGCTTTTTTCCTTTTTTAAAGTAATACATCACTTTAGTCTCTATAATTTATGAAAAAATATCTATTTTATGTTATATTTAAATTAAAAAGCATGTATGGCTTTCTAAAAATTTCCATGTCCTGAAGCTACCAGAGTTTTAGGATTTGTACTCATCCTTTATAAACCTTTTCCTTGTTTTAATTCCATCTTTTTTTTTTAATGCTAAGAATTTGTGTGTAAACGTATTAATATTAGGGTTTAGGTATAGAAATTATGCTATTAACAGCATAGTAAGGAATTGGTTTTAAAGTAAGTATTATTAATTTAAAAATCTGAAAATAACTATTTTTTGAGGAAATTGTGTGCATACCTATCACTGTGTACTTGCTTTGGCTTCAAATTTCTTTTATTGTTTGCATGCCTCTAATTTCAGTAAGAGCCTTTAAAGCTGTCATTAAAATCTGGACTTTTATGCTACTGCCCTTAAACATTGGACTATGAAGTTTTTAATACTTCTCTATATGACCAATATAGTTTAACTTGTATTGATTATTATTTGAAATTATCCCAAACTACCAATTAATCAATAAAGAATTTATCTTGCTTTAGGGGAAAAAATCTCTGCCTTTATATGTCCTTAACTTATTAGTCTTTAAAAATCATGTGACCTTATATCACAAATACATCTATGCATCTTCATAAATGATCAGCTACTTGATTTACTTTTAAAATCAATCAAAAGTTCTGCAAATAGTTATTGTTTTACAAGTATGATGAGTGAAAAAATAAGTATATGAATTTTATGCTTCCACATATTTTAATTTTTTGGTTATTTTTTGTGTTCAGTTTAGATACAAGGGTCTTTTAAACCTTTTATTCTGCTTATATTCTTTTAAACAATATAAGTGCCTATGCATCCTGCATAGGTATTAACATTTTAGTTAACACTAAAGTGGAAAGTAAAGATATAGACTAAAAAATTATTCTTGAACAAAAAAATCATGGAAGAAGAATGACCTGAATATGTCATCAAAATATCTCATATGCAAGAATTTAAATTTTTTTCTGAATAATGGACCTTTCAATTAGACCTCTATGATCTTCTTAAGCATCAATTTAAGCATCAATTATATAACTATCACCTCTGGAAAGAACAGTGTTGGTTGTTAGTACATGAGTAGTGATCATTTAATTGTTTGGAGTAGTTGACATGGAATATTCAGTATTTGTATTGTGACATTAACTATGATCTTTAAATTGATAGAAAAATAGCCATCAATTTGGACAATTAGATATTTTATTCTGAATTGCTTTCTAGTAGGGATTACTAGAATAGTATTATGCATCATCTGTAGACAATATATTATTAAAAGGGGGCCCTTTCAAGTAGTTTTAAAATTAAGACTTCTGTTTGGTAGCTAATCTTATTCCCAAACTGCAACTCAACTTTCATTAGGATTTTAGATGGTGAGGCAGTTGACTTCTATGACATATTAGCAATAAAACATTAAAGGATGAAAGTCTTCCATAATAACTGCTCCAGAAAAATTTCCAAGTTCAACTTGTCAAAGGAGGAAAGATTTTTAAATCCACCAATAATACTGTATGTGTCATAAGTCCCCCAACTGGAGATTAATATAGATTGTTAAGTGAATTCATTAACTAATGATTAAATGAAATATATCTATGAGTAATAATTATTAAAATATTTTAGACTAACTTTTTGTTGCAAACCATACAGCACAAACCTTATTTTCATGCTGAAAGTGTTTAGCTTATTCTCTTATTGTATGGTTCTTGAGTGCCATTTTAGTGCATGAAGGAGGCAGCAGGATTCTTTGTTCTTTTACAGCTAAAATGAAACAACTGGAAGTCTATAAAAAAAATTGTCTTCATCCTGCATAAACTCACTTGACTCACTTATTAGGTTTTGATGAAATGCCACTTTAGTTTAATTTTTTGTTATCAAGTTTTCTCATTGTAAACTCTCTCAAGTGAAATTACTTAATCAGGACACAAAGATAATTGCTTTTATCATTAATAAAAAAGTCAAGTACTGAGTTCAATATGAAATCTAATTTTTGTGAGCTTGTCTTTGGAAGCAAACATAAATATTGAGATGCTAGAAGATATATTTTTTAGCATGGTTCACTGCATTGAGTTATCAATTGCTTTGGGCAATATTCAAATAAACATGCTAATGATGGCTATCTTTTGTGATAAAATTCATCCTCTAAGTTTTTCCATTTGCTAATTTTTAGCCATCTTTTTTATACAATAAAGAGATCTGTATTTTCCTCTAGATGTATTTCTTTGCCATTGAATGTGTGACAGTGAATTTGCTGTGCCTTCTGGCCACACAGGGGCATAATAGAACTGGAATTTATTTAGAGTAGATATTAAAAACTGTCTCTCCGTATATGTACAATGAAATATGCAGACTTTCATATTTAAAAGTAAGAAAAGAAAAAATGTTAGTAGACTGAAGAATATTTGTAGTTTTTTTTTTTTTTTTCAGTTACAAGTAAGATAACCATATGATCCAGTTTGCCTGGAGTACTCCCAATTTATGCCTGCGGTCATCCAGTGATTATTATTAGTACTATTCTCTCTCAAAGGTGTTGTGATTTGAAAGTAAATTACAGGGCTACTCTAATTATAAAAGTGCAATATAAAGCTTAAATTCACTTAGTTTAAGTGGATTCTTTTCCATTGAAATATTGACACTTTTCTAAAACATTAATATTTTAAGTAAAATGTGATTTGCTAAATAAATGTTTATTTAGTATTATTTTTGGTCAGAAGTTCTTAGTTATTCCTGTAGCATTTATTATTGCTTTGGTTTATAATCAAACCAGTAATTCGTGTTCAGGAATTTTGGCACAGATAATGATTCTTCATCATGGTACGTTAATGACTACTTTGACATTGAAAGAACAACATGCTTACTTTTCATAGTTCTCAGGGTGCTCTCTACACAGTGTGCTTTGTTTGGACTTGGTATGATTCCAGCACAACTGATTTTTCATATTGCAAGAAAAGTCTGTGTTACGAGTTATAAAGCACCCAGTCATCTAATATACACATTTTATGTACATATATATACTTTATTAAACATACATAATTGTGATTATAAAATATTTTTATAACTATAACATTATTCATTATAGACATAAAAGCTTGTAACACAATTATCTATTTAGATTTCTAATCAAAATGGCTTTTGATTTAGATACGTGTGTCATTAGTATTTTCACAAGAATATTTACCTGTGGACCTTAGCGATATACTACAATTATTAGTATAGGTCCTTAATCTGACACTGATCTACAGTCTTTAAGCATTTTCTTTATTGAAAACAGTTTTATAAAGCTACTGCTTTTGGTGATGACTGACAGGTAAATGTTAACTCTACTTTTAAATATTCAACTTCTGTGTGATCATAAAGGATTTTGAAAGTTAGAAATAATTACTAGTAAACTTCTTTAATTCTGGCACTACTCACTAAATAGTAAAATGAATTCGTTTCATGTGGGCTATAGGCTTTCTTCTTATCCATCTATGAATTACTCACAAAAAATTCATGGCCCCAACAAAAGAATTCCACAATATTAGTTGTGCTTTCAAATTTGAGAAATTGTAAGTATTTTAGAAAAATGTGTGAACATTTCTTATAGGACAAAATAGAAAAACCCATTGCACATTAAAAATTATAGTATCTTAAAATATGAGAGCTCTTTATTTTGCCTAGTATTTTTTAAACTATGCTTTCTGTTTTGGGCAGAGAACACTTTCAAGGTCTAACTCAATATGTAAAGCAGATAAAAGTAGAGCAACTCCGGTACAGAAAGTGGGACATGGGACCCATGTTTGGTTCTAAGAAACACATTTGGAGACTTTTTTATTCTACTGCTGTCATTTTACTCTTGGACAAACTAAAGTCCAGCTGCTTACTTAAACTCAGGACAGTTACTTACATGGCTTTAAACTTTTCATTTCATTGTAAGTCCTTTGAAATGTCAGACATAGAGTTAATGGAAAAGGACAAGGAAAACTGCTGCGTTTAAGTAAGGATTTATTTGTGCCTGAGTTTTCTACTACACATTGTAGCTTTGTGTTGGGTAGTATTGAACATAGCAGTTATGCTCCTATCTAGGGTCTGCTGCTTACTGGCTATGTGTTACTGGTAAAGTTGCTGTCCTAAGAGCTCCTTGAGTTAGGGGCTACATATTTATTAATCTCTGAATTCCCACAGTTATATTCTTTACACTCCTTCCCAGTCAATACCCACTCTCCTCAGCCTCCAGAACCAACTGTTGTACTGCTTTTCCCCACTAGTGTAGATTAGTTTTGCTTGTTCTGAAACTACACATAATCAAATTTTATAGAAGCTACTCTTTTTTGGTAAGGCACTTTACTCAGCATAATTTCATCTATTTTTTTTGTTTTTATTTTTGTTTTTTGATGTGATCTCACTCTGTCACCTAGGCTGGAGTGCAGTGTGATGTGATCTCGGCTCATGACAACCTCCCCCAAACTCAAGTGATCCTCCCACTTCAGCCTCCTGAGAAGCTGGGACCACAGGCATGTGCTACCGTGCCTAGCTAATTCTTTTTTTGGTAGAGATAGGGTTTCACCATGTTGCCCAGGCTGGTCTCAAGACCCTGAGCTCAGGCGATCCACCTGCCTCGCCTCCCAAAGTGCAGGGATTAGACATAAGCCACTGCCTCCAGCCTACTCAGCATAGTTTTAAAACATTCATTCATAATTGTGGCATGTGTGAGTAGTTTTTTCCTTTTCATTGCTGAATAGTATTTCTTTTTATGAATATACCACACTTTCACGTAAGTCTTTTTGTGGTCATCTATTTTTATTTCTCTTGGGCAAATAACTAAAAGAGAAATTTGTGGATCATAGGGTGGGTGTATGTTTAGTTTCATAATGCCACATCATTTTTAAAAACACATTTAAATGGTACTTATCTACAGTTTTTAAGTATTTTCTTTATTGAAAGAAGTTTTAGACTCCCACCAACAATGATTGAAGATTTTGGTGATGCCATATGCTTTTCAACATTTGGTGATATAGGTTTTTAATTTTTATCATTCTGGTGAGTTTATAGTGGCATCTTCTTATGATAATTTTATTATATTTGCCTCATGACTAACAACTCCAAGAACTTTTTCATACTGTTGTTGGCTATTTGTGTATCCTCCTTTGAAAAGTGTCCAATATTTTAAAAATTAGGCTGTGTTTTTATTAAATTCACTAGTAAGTGAATGTATATATATAATGTATGTTTTCTCCCATTCTGTGGTTTGCCTGTTTATTTTCTTAACAATGCCTTTTGATGAGCAGAAGTTTTAGTTCCGATAAAATGTGATTTAGTAATTGTCTTCCATTGTGGTTTTTATTTTCTGTTTGCTCTCTAAAAATTCTTGTTAACCCCTAAGTCAGGAAACTATCTTTCTCTATATCTTCCAGAAGCTTGAGTTTTAGCTTTTTGGTTAACATATATGATCCATCATAAATTAATTTTTGTGCATATAGTGTGAGGTAGGGGTCAAGATTAATATTTTTTCTGGATGGATATCCAGTTATTTCATTACCATTTGCTGAAAAGGCTTAAAGGTTTCTATTCCTCATTGGATGGATTTGTCACATTTGTAGAAAATTGAATAGTTGTATAAGCATGGTTCTATTTCTGATCTATGCAATACGCCAGTCTTACTTTTTGTAATCTTGATGTCAGGCAGTGTTAATCCTCCACCTTTGTTCTTTTTGTCCAATAGGTTAGATAGTCCAGGTCTTCTGCATATATATATTTCAAATATATATATATTTGAGATAAGGTCTCTGTCACCCAGTGGTGTGATCATAGCTCACTGCAGCCTCCAACTCCTGGACTCAAGTGATCCTTCTTCCTCAGCCTCCCAGGAGCTAGAATTATTTTTGTAGAGTTTTGTAGAGACAAAACTTTTTTTTTTTGTCTTGCTATATTGCCCAGGATATTCTGGAACTCCTGGCTTCAGGCTATCTGCTATACTTCTGCCGTGGCTTCCGGAAGCACTGGGATTACAGGCATGAGCCACTATGCCCAGCCTCATATATTTTTTATAATCACTTTGTTAATTTTGATTTGAGAAGTTTGCTGGGATTAAATCTCGGATTGCAATGTATTTTTGTAGATTGATTTGGAGAGAAATAACATCTTAACATTGAGTCTTCCAGTGTTGTATCTCTTCATTTATTTAGGTCTCCTTAAATTTATCCAAACAATGTTTCATAGTTTTTAGAGTAGAGATCTTGTATGACTTTGTGATAATTTCCATATTTTAAGTTTTTTATCTCATTATAAATGGAATTCTTTTTAAAATTTCAATATCCAGTTGTTTGATGCTAGTATATTAAAATCTAACTTATTTTTAATATTAACCTTTTATCTTTTAACTTTTTCAAATTCACTTACTAGTTCTAATAGTTGCTTTGTAGATTTGTTATGCTATTCCTTGTAAACAATCATGTCATTTGCAGAGACAGTTTTATTTCTTTTCCAGTATTTATGCGTTTTATTTCTTTTTATTGCCTTATTATAATGCATAGAACCAACAGTATAATGTCAAACAGAAGTTGTGAGAGTCTCTTTGTTAAATAATAGTTTTTTTTAAAAAATCACAAATGGGCCAGGTGCAGTGACTCACGCCTGTGATCCCAACACTTTGAGAGGCTGAGGCAGGCAGATCGAGAGGTCAGGAGTTCGAGTCCAGCCTGACCAATATGGTGAAACCCCGTCTCTACTAAAAATACAAAAATTAGCCGGGCATGGTGGTGTGTGCCTGTAATCCCAGCTACTCAGGAGACTGAGGCAGGAGAATCACTTGAACCCAGGAGGCGGAGGTTGCAGTGAGCCGAGATCGTGCTACTTAAATTCTTAAAAAGAATTTTTAAGAATCGTGCCACTGCACTCCAGCCTGGGTGACAGAGTGAGACTCCATCTCAAAAAAAAAAAAAAAAAAAAAAAAAAGGGTGTGCATTTTGTGAAGTGCTTTGTCTTCAGTAACTGAAATTATTATATAATTCTTATTCCTGATTCCATAATAATGCTAATTGTATAAGTTTAGTTTTTGAATATTAAACCAACTTTGCATTTCTGGGTTAAATACCACCTCATGGGATATTTTCCATGTTATATATTGCTGGTGTAGATTTTCTGTGATTTTCATAGGTTTTTTTTGCATCTATGTTCATGAGAGATTTTCGTTTTCTTAAGTTGAAATGTCCATGACAGGTTTGGGCATTGGGGTTATTTTGATCTCATGAAATGAGTTTGGCATTTGCTTTTTCTCTACTGGATGAACAGTTGGTATCAAGATTGGTGTTATTTATTCCTTAAATATTTGATAGAATTCACCAGCAAAACCATCTGGACATAAAGTTTTCTGTATGTGAAAATTTTGATAAAGTATTCAATTTTTTTGGCTGCATGTATGTCTTCTTTTGAGATGTGTCTGCTCATGTGCTTTGCCTATGTTTTAATGGAGTTTTGGGTATTTGCATGTTAATTTGTTTAAGTTCCTTATAGATTCTGGATATTAGACCTTTGTCAAATGCATAGTTTACAAATATTTTCTCCCATTCTGTAGGTGTCTGTTGATAATTTCTTTTGCTGTGCAGAGGCTCTCTAGTTTAATTAGTTCCCACTTGTCAATTTTTGGTTCAGTTGCAATTGCTTTTGGAGCCTTTATGTCATGAAATTTTTGCCAGGTCCTAGTCCAGAATGGTATTTTCTGTTTTTTTGTTTGTTTGTTTGTTTGTTTGTTTTTAAGTTTTGGGTTTTACATTTATGTCTTTAATCCATGTTAAGTTGATTTTTGTAGGTGGTGAAAGGAAGGGGTCCAGATTCAATCTTCTGCATATGGCTAGCCAGTTATATCAGCACTATTTATTGAATATGGAGTCCCCTTTCCCCATTGCTTTTTTTGTCAACTTTGTTGAAGATCAGATGGTTGTAGTTGTGTGGCTTTATCTGTGGGTTCTGTAATCTGTTCTGTTGGACTTTATATTTGTTTTTGTACCAGTACCATGTTGTTTGGTTTAATGTAGTCTTGTAGTATAGTTTGAAGTTGGATAGTGTGATGATGCCTCTAGCTTTGTTCTTTTTGCTAAGGATTGCTTTGGCTATTTGGGCTCTTTTTTGGTTCTATGTGAATTTAAGAATCGTGGTGTTTTTTTTTTTTTTTGGCTAATTTTGTGCAAAATACTGTTGATAGTTTAAAAAATGTTAAACAGCTCTAATCATTAGAGAAATGCAAATCAGAAACCAGCATGAGATACCATCTACACCAGTCAGAATGGCTGTTATTAAAAAGTCAAAATAACAGATGCTGGCAAGGTTGTGGAGAAAAGAGAATGTTTATACACTGTTGTTGGGAACATAAATTTGTTGAGTCACTGTGGAAAGCAGTTTGGAGATTTCTCAACTCAGCAATCCCATTACTGGGTATATACCCAAAGGAATATAATTGTTCTACCATAAAGGCACATGCATGCATATGTTAATTGCAGCACTATTCGCAATAGAAAAAGCATAGAATCAATTCAGATGTCCATCAATAATAGACTCGATGAAGAAAATATACGTATACATCGTGGAATATTATACAACCATAAAAAGCATGAGATTATGTCCTTTGCAGCAACATAGATCGAGTTGGAGGCCATTATCCTAACCAATTTAATGTGGGAACACAAAACCAAATACTGCATGTTCTCACTTATGAATCGGAGCTAAGCTTGAATACACATGGACACAAAGAAGGGAAGAGTAGACACTGGGGTCTACTTGTGGATGGAGGATAGGAGGAGAATGAGCATGGAAAAACTACCTATCAGGTACTATGCTCATTACATGGGTAATGAAATAGTCTATATACCAGATCCCCAAGTTTACTCATGTAAAAAACCTGCACATGTACCCCCAAACTGAAAATTAAAGTTGGAAAGAAAAAGATGATAACAATATGATGACAAAAATACTAAAAATTTTAAAAAGAATTCGATTTCTTTAAGATAGGATTGATGAGATTTTCTGTTCAATCTTTCTCAATATGGTCAGTTATGTTTTTCAGTAAATTTTTATTTTTATTTAAGTTGACTAATTTGTTGTTATAATTTCATATTTCCTTATATCTTGTTAATATCTATGGATCTGATAGTGATGACCCTTATTTTATTCTGATACTGTTATTTTGTGATGTGTGATCTTTCTCTCATTTGCCTATCAGTTTACCTAGGAGTGTATCATCTTTTTTTTTTTTTTTTATTTTGTTACTTTTCTCTCTTGTTTATCTACCATTTCAATGATTACTGTTCCTGCCTTAATTACTCCTTTTCTTCTACTTATTATGGATTTAATTTCCTCTTCTTTTTAAAGCTTCGGAAGGTGGAACTGTATGATTTCTTCTGATTCATGAATTATTTTAAAGTGTGGTCATTTCTAAAGATTTAATTTTAAAATATCTTATTATTTTTTATGATAATATTTTATTCTGGTGAGAGAAATATCTTACTATTTTTTATGATGACATTTTATTCTAAAGAGAGAACATACCTGTATAATCTCAATCAGTTTAAGATTATTGGTATTGGTTCTACTGCCCACTGTGAGGACTATCTTGAACATTCCACATGTATTTGAAAGGAATGTGTATTCTGTACTTGCTGGATGTTGTGATCTATAAATATCAACTATGTCATGATGTTTAATAGTGTTGTTCAGATCTTATGTCTCAATGACTTTTTATCCTATTTTTTCTCTCAATTGCTGAGAGAAATGTGTTAAAAAATTTTAACTATGATTGTCTGTTTAATTCTGTCAGCTTTTGCTCTATGTGCCTTAAAGCTCTGTTACTGGATATCTACACATTTGTGATATTTATGTTTTCTTTTCTTTTTTTTTTTTTCTTGAGACAGGGTCTTGATCTGTTGCTCAGGCTGCAGTGCAGTGGTACAACCTTGACTCACCGCAGCCTCATCTTCCCATGCTCAAGCAATCCTCCCACCTCAGCCTTCTGAGTAGCTGGGCCTACAGGTGCAAGCCACCACACCTGGCTAATTTTGTTTATTTTTTATAGAGATGAGGTCTCACTGTGTTTCCCAGTCTGGTCTCGAACTCCTGAGCTCAAGTGATCCTCCTGCCTTGGCCTCCCAAAGTACTGGGATTACAGGCATCAGCCACCATGCCTGGCCTATGTTTTCTTGATTAATTGACATTATAGGAAAGGCTTTGTGAAATGTTTCTCGTTTCCTTGGTATTACTGTTTGTGTATAAGTCTTATTAATATTAATGTTTTTTTGTACTTGTTCTATGTTTATTCTTAGTTTACAGCATTTACTCCCCCTTCCAAATATGAATAGTCAATGATTTTTTTAAAAGACACATATCAAAGTAGAGAGAAAAGCGGTGAGAAGCCTCATCTTTGACCTGTAAGAGGGCTTTTCTTTTCCTTCTGCGTGGCTAATAACACATAGTGTCAGGGAACACTCATTGGAGAAAAACCAGTCTCAGAGTGACTCAAGGTCAGTGGTCCTTTCTAATTGTGTAACTCTGAATAGTCCAAGCCAGATCCTAGGCTTCACTGAGCACTGACCTCAGCCAATTGGCCTACTCTGAACACAGAGGAGTTCCAGAGAATTTTCACACCTTGCTTTGCTTCCTTTGCTTTTTGCTTTCATAATGATATGAAATCTAATTTTTGTAAGCTTGTCTTTGGTAGTTAATAGTATTAACTCACAAGTTTCGTTATACCATTAAGGAAAGTGAGGCTCAGGTAGAGTCCTGACCAGTGATTATTCTTTCGCTGAAATGGAAAACCCAACTAAAAATGGCTTAAGGAAAAACAGTATTTATCAGTTCACGTAACTGAAAACAAAACAAAACAAAACTGATAGTACTAGTTTCAGCCTCAGCTGGATCTATGTACTCACAAAAAGCCTCAGAGTCCTGTTTTTGTCTCATGGGTCTAACCCTTAGTTGAAGGTGGTCAGGGAGATCACTAGGATAGCTCAGCACCCTATGTCTTTTCCTTTTTTTGTCTCACTAGTGAAAAATGCTCTTGTTCCAAAAACAAAAACATCTTATTTGATATTAATATAACCATGTATGCATACTGTTTCTCTAGTGTGTCTTTTTCTAGTCATTTACTGTCAGTGTATCTGTGGCTTTAATATAAAATGTATCTTTTATCACTTTAAGAGCATAATTGACTCTTACTTTTTTCATCCACTTTGACAATTTTTGCCTTTTACATAGAGTATTTAGTTCATTAACATTTAATATAATTATTGATATATTTGAATTTAGGTATTTGTTTTATGGATTTTGTTCCACTTTTATTTTTGCTTCTTCCTGCCATGTTTTTGAATTATATGAATACGTTGTGGAACTCATTTTTTTAAACTTTTATTTTAAGTTCAGGGGTGCATGTGCAGATTTGTTACAGAGGTAAACTTGTGTCATGGGAGTTTGTTGTACAGATTATTTCATCACCTGGGTGTTAAGCCTAGTACCCATCAGTTATTTTTTCTGATCCTCTCCCTCCTCCCACCCTCCACCCTCCAACCTCCAAAAGGCCCCAGTGCGTGTTGTTCTCCTCTGTGTGTCCATGTGTTCACATCGTTTAGCTCCCACTTTTAAGTGAGAACATGTAGTATTTGGTTTTCTGTTCCTGTATTAATTTGCTAAGGATATTAGCTTCCAGCTTATCCATGTCCCTGCAATAGACATGATCTCATTCTTTTTTTATGGCTGCAATTTTTTATTTACCTATTTGCTTATTAGCTACATATATTCTTTTTTTTTTTTTTTTTTTTTTTTTGAGACGGAGTCTCGCGCTGTGTCGCCCAGGCTGGAGTGCAGTGGCACGATCTCGGCTCACTGCAAGCTCCGCCTCCCAGGTTCAGGCCATTCTCCTGCCTCAGCCTCCGAGCTACATATATTCTTTTTTTTTTTTTTTTTTTTTTTTTTTTGAGACGGAGTCTCGCTCTGTCGCCCAGGCTGGAGTGCAGTGGCCGGATCTCAGCTCACTGCAAGCTCCGCCTCCCGGGTTCACGCCATTCTCCTGCCTCAGCCTCCCGAGTAGCTGGGACTACAGGCGCCCGCCACCTCGCCCGGCTATTTTTTTGTATTTTTTAGTAGAGACGGGGTTTCACCGTGTTAGCCAGGATGGTCTCGATCTCCTGACCTTGTGATCCGCCCGTCTCGGCCTCCCAAAGTGCTGGGATTACAGGCTTGAGCCACCGCGCCATTAGTTCTTATTGGTTGCACTTTCACAATCTATTTACAATCATTCACAATCTATTTAGTGTTTATATTGTGCCATTTTATGTGAAATGCTTTAAACAGTCTTACATATTTTAAACAAATCAAGAGAAATGAGTAGTCTTTTACATTTATTCACATATTCCTCATTTTAAGTTTCTTTTCTGAAGATGCAGATTTCCATCTGATAGACTTTTTCTTCAGCCTGGAGAACACCCTTTAGTATTACTTGAAATGCAGATATTCACATCTCCATTTGCTTTTACCTGAGAAAATCTTTACTTAGTCTTCATTCTTTGTGAATATTTTTGGTGGAAATAGAATTCTATTGTTGACAGTCTTTTTTGTTTATTTTTAAATTTATGTTTCTGTAGTTTAAACTGGCCTTCATAAATTTTTGATGAGGAGTAAGTGGTTCATGATGACAAGTCATTGGCACTTGATAGTCTTTCTGTATTTAATTTGCTTTCTTTGGTTTCTTTCAAAAATTTATCTTTATCTTCTGTTATATACTCAGCTTCCTGAGTAACTGGAACTACAGGCGTGCACCAATTTTTTTTTAAAATTTTTTGTAGAGACAGCATTGATTATTTTTAAAAGAAGTTAGTTTGAGCTTTAGCTATTAACTCTGTTTCCCTTGAGATGACAGTAGCTTAAAATGTAATTTAATTGTTTTAATTTTATCTGAGCTTCTATTTTTTGTAAATTAAAAATCTTTTCTTTTTTCTTTTTTTAAGAAATGGGGATCTCATTCTGTCACCTAGGCTGGAGTGCTGTGGCACAATTATTGCTCACTGCAGCTTCAAACTCCTGGGTTGAAGGAATCCCCCTGCCACAGCCTCCCAAAGTACTGGGATTGTAGGGGGCATACCACTATGCTCAGCAGAGCTCCTTGAAGTCTTCTTGTGTATGCATGAGATTTTGGCAGTGTTTTTTATACACATAATTTTATTTTTTCTTTCTTTAACTTTCTTTTTGTCATATCTCCCTCACTTTCCAGTCTGTTTTTGCTCGAACTCCTTCCTCAGGTTTTTCAAGTCAGTAGGCTCAGACTGGAGTGCAGTGGCACTGTCTCAGCTTACTGCCACTTCCTGCTCCAGGCTCAAGCAATCCTCTCACCTTAACCTCCTGAGTAGCTGGGACTATTGGCATGCGCCATCCTGCCCAGCTAATTTTTGTATTTTCTGTAGAGACAGGTTCTCGCCGTGTTGTCCAGGCAGGTCTTGAACTCCTAGACTCAAGCGATCTGCCCACCTCGGCTTCCCAGAGTGCTCAGATTACAGCATGAGCCACTGCATCTGGCCAAGACTGAGTTTTCTTTTTCCTTTTTTTTTGGAGACGGAGTCTTACTCTGTTGCCCAAGCTGGAGTGCAGTGGCACGATCTTGGCTCACTGCAACCTCCACCTCCCGGGTTCAAGAGAGTCTCCTGCCTCAGCCTCCCGAGTAGCTGGGACTACAGGCACGTGCCACCATGCCCAGCTAATTTTTTGTATTTTTAGTAGAGACAGGGTTTCCCTGTGTTGGCCGGGCTGGTCTTGAACTCCTGACCTTGTGATCTGCCTGACCCAACCTCCCAAAGTGCCAGGATTACAGGCATGAGCCACCGTGCCTGGCCAAGACTGAGTTTTCTAACATATATTTAGCCTCCAGGTATTGATTGAATTTGGTTAAAATCATAAAAATGAGAAATTCACTTGGTGTCCTCTTCCTCCAAGAATCAATTGCTCTCCAGTATTTTTTGTCTTTTTGTTATTGAGGGCCTCAAATAGTTGTGTGTTCATACTTTGTCCAGGATTTTTACTTACCATCTCTGGCAAGGTTAGCTTGAGCAAAGCTGATTGGCCATTATCAAAAAAAGGAATCTGTTCTTTTATATTTTAAGTTGTATTGATCCTATACTTGCTGGTGGGAATTATATATGTAGCTTCTTCTGTAATCCTCAGCTTCATTCTTTATAATTTCTTGCGCTTTTCTAAATATCATTGGTTAGCCTGTTGTTCAGTGGCTGATTTGGAACTGTATGTCCTAATTAAATAATCACTATATTATCAGAGTATACTAAGAATATATAACATTTAAATATTCTTTCTTTACTACTTTACTTCATCTAGATTCTAGTGACTGTTACTAATGACAAAACATGAGCAAGATATGCAAAGGCTTTCTTCACAGAAAATGCAAGATCGATGTGACTGATCTAATTTTAAAAGAAAACTTCTGATAAGATAAAATGAAGAGACAAAAATCTATCGTACTTTTTCATTACCTTCTAACTGGGTAGGCATCCATTACAAAGACAATTTTCACAGGGAATTTTTAAAGGAAATTTGATTTAGGGTTGTAGTGAGAATGAGTAGGTTAAAGACGAAATTAATTGATCAATTGATCTTCAACTGGTGTCCATCACAGTATAAGAAATGGAAAGTGTGTGCTGAAGAATTTTATGATAATTATTTAAAATTGTGGCTGATCTTTTAAATTAATATGTTTTCCAGCTGGGCGTGGTGTTTGTAATCCCACCCCTTTGGGAGACCCAGGCAGCAGGATCCTTGAGGCTAGGAGTTTGAGACCAGCCTGGGCAATATTGTGAGGTCCCCCTCTTTACAAAAACAAGGAAAGAAAGAAAAAAAATAGCCAGTCATGGTGGTGTGCACCTGTCATCCCAGCTACTTGGGAGGCTGATGCAGGAGGATCATTGAGCCTAGGAATTGAACGCTGCAGTGAGCCATGACATGATTGCACCACTGCACTTTAGCTTAAGTGGCAGACTGAGACCCCATCTTTAAATAAATAAATAAATAAATAAAATTTCCTATGCCACACAATGTATTTTTTGCAATAAGTTTCTCTACAATAATTTTTTGGGTCTTTCTGAGTTATATCTTAATTTTAGAACAAAACATGATGAACATAAAAATAGGACACACTACCTTTTCTAGAGAAGTTGAACAGCTTGTTATAAAAACTATTTGCACAAAATGTAAATCTGATGATGAAAATACACATAGAGAAATGTGTGCTTTAAAAAATATTACCATATTTCCCATGAAACACACACAACTAAGGACATTCTTATTTGTATTTTTTAGTGTTGGCGTTGCAACAAATGTATAGATGAGCAGTTTCGATGAAAAGTGGTACCACGGTTTGATTGTACAGTGCACAGATTATATGGAATTGTTCACCTTCATGAACGCACGAATCTTTTAATTTTCTCTACATAGTTTTTTATGACGGTTAATTCAAAGAAGATTCATTACTTTATAAAACACTTAATACAAATGCACTATATGTTAGTTGTCTAATGTTGTCTAATAAATGACCATAGCTTGGTGGTTTAAAACACTCCACCTGTTTACTGTCTTGCAGTTCTGTAGGTCAGAAGTCCAGGTGGGCTTGTTTGAGTTCCCTGCTTAGTGTCTCACAAGGTTGAAATCAAGGTGTGGACTAGCATTGGCACTTATCTGAATTGTACTTCCAAACAATTCAGATTGCTGCCAGAACCCAGTTCTTCACAGTTATGTGCTGATGTAACTGTTTCCTTACTGGCTCTTAGCTGGGGACAGCTCTCAGCTTCTAGAGGATTCTTAACATTACTTGCCTCATAGTGCCCCGCATTTTCTTTTCTTTTCTTTTCTCTTTTCTTTTCTTTTCTTTTCTTTTCTTTCTTTCTTTCTTTCTTTCTTTCTTTCTTTCTTTCTTTCTTTCTTTCTTTCTTTCTTTCTTTTCTTTCTTTCTTTTCTTTCTTTCTTTTCTTTCTTTCTTTTTTCTGAGACAGTGTGTCTCCCTCCCATGATCTGGCCAGGCTGGAGTGCAGTGGCAGTATCTCCACTTACTGCAGCTTTGACCTCCCTGGCTCAAGTGATTCTACCGCCTCAGGCCCCCAAATAGCTGGGACTATAGGTACAAGCCATCATGCCTGGCTAATTTTTGTATTTTTTGTAGAAATGGGGTTTCACCATGTTGCCCAGGCTGGTCTCAAACTGCTGAGCTCAAGAGATCCACCCACCTCCACCTTCCAGAGTGCTGACATTACAGGCATAAGCCACTGTGCCAGGCCTTGTTCCCTCTATTTTCAAAGCCAGCAATAGCATATCAGATCCTTCACCTGCTTGAAATCCTTCTCACTTCCTTTTCTGCTAGCAAGGTTTAAACTACATGTAAGCAAAAGTCATTAGAAATTGTGATTTAGAATTAATACAGCTGTTTTCCTGAGGCACATGACCCTACAGCATTATAGCAAAAGGAGAAGCCAAAGAAAATAGTCTCAATTTTAAAGTAATATTTCCTGCCTCTTAGCATAATTTATTATCCATATTGGTTTCAACAAGACTAAACTATTAGGTAGCTTTTGTTTTCATCATGTGATTTGTGAGAACACAGATGTCAATCTCAACATCTCTCACTCTATTATATAATAATGTCAGAGTGTCCACCATTCTATTACTTCTCAAAAGTTACATATATTTTGGATAGGCAGAAGGTGTAGGTTACCTTTGATTTTATTTCATTCTACTGTTAATCATGTGCAGTGTATTCTACACTTCTATTATTGCATGTTTCGCTTCTAGAATTGTCATTTTTTAAAGTTCCTATTAATCTGCTGAAATTCCCCATCTGTTTTCCTACTTTATCCACTTTTCCACGAAATCCTTTTACATATTCATTGTGTTATTTTAAAGCTTCTCTCTGCTAGTTGCAATATTCTGGTCATCTGTAGGACTGTTTCTAATGCTTCTATTGACTCTGTGTTCTCATGGTTATAGATTAATTTTCTTGCTTCCTTGGATGTCTTGTAACATAGTCTTGTAGGGTAAACACCTAAATGATGTATTATAGAATTTTTATGTTATGTTTTCATCTTGAGGATGCTAATTTTGATTGTGTCAGGCAGTTAAATTAAGGAGGATCACCTTAATCTTGTCAAAGTTTGGTTTTAGGCTTTATTTGGAGAGTCCTCTTTTTTTTTTTTTTTTTTTTCTTTGTCATAGGGCACAGCCCTTACTTCTAGGGTATGGTTTTTTTACTCTTAATGCGTGGCCTTTGTGAGGCCTCAACTGAATGCCCCGGAATTTTTCACAAATATCTCTCCAAGCTTGCTTGATCAGAGAGTTTTATAGTAGGGTGTGACTTCTGAAATTTCTCTTCAACGTTCAGCCCTCAGCAGGTGCAGTCTGCCAGGCTCCAGATAGCCTGCATATGTACTGCTTAGAGTCTGGGCAGGAACAAGAGCAAAACTTCTATTCCTATTTCTGGAGCTTTTTCACTTAGCTCTCTTTTGTCCTAGTACTTTGCATCAAAAATTCTAGCTGCCAAGACCATACTTTCAGGGATTATTTCTACAGTTCATTACTAAAGAAGTTTCTATGAATGTGTAGAGCAAAACAAAAACAAAAACAAAATTCTAGCTGTCTTAACAAGCCTGAATTTTAATCTCTATTTTTAACACCAGACTGTGCTTCTTATGCTCTGTGAAACCAATACTTTCTGCTTGGACTCCAGTTCCTAATACTACAGTTGGAAGATTGTTTCCAGGTGGAAAGCTAATGTGAAGCTTACCGCTTTCTTAAGAATCTTAGCCTTATGTTCTGTCTTGTCCAACACATTAAAGTGATTGTTTCATATTCTGCCCAGTTTTACAGTTGTTTATAAACAGAAGACAAACCTAATACTAGCTACTCGGGAACCTGTTAATTATTTCATAATGTAATAAACATCCGTGAAACTACCCTATCAAGCAAGAGCTAGAACCTTGGCAATCATTTCCTTGACTCCTTCAGTTTGTGGCTATCATGATATTCAGCCCCAAGTTCATCATTCCTGTTTTTTCTCTTATACAGGTTTCTTATATGTATTTCTAAAAATCATTGGTTATTTCATCTTTATAAAAAGGCATTTTTCTATTTTTCCCACTAATTTTACATTGCATTCATATTGTTGTGGGTTGTGGTAATTCATTTATTTTGACTGCTTTATAATATTTTAGAGTTTGAGTGTATCACAGTTTTTAATCCACTCTCCCACAGAGAGATTGTTGGGGTTGTTTCCATGCTTTTGGCACTGTAAAAGTGCTGCTGTGAACATTTTTGTGCATGTTTTCTGTTGCACATATGTAGGAACTTCTCGTGGATACTTTTCGTTCATATGTTAACTTTAGGAAATAATACTGAGGTATTTTCCAGTTAGTTTTAAGGCAATGACAGTTCAGTGTATTCGCTGTATACTGTGGGAATGAAATGGTTCAAGAGCAAAACCTTAATTAAAAAGTTGGAAAATTTAAACCAGGCAGCTGCTGGAAGGTACACTTGTTATTTTGACAAAAATAAAATTATAAAATAAGTGTATCTGAAGTGAACTTACTCAGAAATTTCTTTCTTTTCCTTTTTTTAAAATACCAAAACAATGTATAAAACCTTCCTGCATCAGTGAAGGAAGAGCTTTGAAACAGGCAGGAATGCTAGGTGTAGTTTACAGAGCAGGACTTAAAGAGCACAGGGTATTTTCATTGATAAAGTCTCCAGATTGCTAAGTATTGCCAGAGAAAACTATTGCTGTAGTGAAAACGAATTAGGCTCTCTGAGCTCATCTAGGTCCTTAATGCTGTTGTTAAGGAATTATTTATTTATTGCCAATTAATTAGTGTCATGTGTCCTCCCTCTCCATACATTTTTATCAGGAAATTAATTCCTTTTTGACTTTTATATCCAGAAATAATAAATGCCAAGTCTCTAAAATGTATTTCAAGATCTGAAATTGCTGCTTTTTTTTCTTACTAGCTCAGAAGAATGTTTCCCTACTTTCTCTCATACATAATATTACTTTATAAATATCTCTTTTTACATCTTTTTTATTAAACATCGAAAAATCTAGACTTGATGATTTTCTGTCTTGGTGTAAATGACCGTTATCAGTAACAGAGTACAACCAGGTGAATCATCGTAAGAATTTCAATCTTCACAGCCTGATAGTACTGTCCAATCTACATGTAGCTCCAGAAATGCAGGTGAGCCTTGTTAACTCAATCAGCTAGACATTTTACTCCGTAAAATCTTACAGATGGTTCTGATGTATCAGAAGTCTCTTGGCATCTGTTTGAAACTCTCAAACTGCTTCTACCTATTTTGCTTGAATCCTGTTTGTGGTTACCCTTGGCTACACATCTGTAGACAATTGAGGATTGCCATTAAGAAATAGCTTTACATCGACCAGCCTGGCCAACATGACGAAACCCTGTCTCTACTAAAAACACAAAAATTAGCCGGGTGTGATGGCACACACCTGTAATCCCAGCTACTTGGGAGGCTGAGGCAGGAGAATTGCTAGAACCCGGGAGGCAGAGGTTGCAGTGAGCTGAGATCGCGCCTCTGCACTGCAGCTTGGGTGACAAAGCGAGACTCTGTCTCAAAAAAAAAAAAAAAAGAAAGAAGGAAATAGATAGCTTTATGTCTTACACTTATTCAGCACTAAGTCTACTTCTAGTGCAACTATAATTGAAGTGAAAAAGAAACAAAAGCAACCAAATATGTATGAGATTATGGTAATCAGAAGAATAGAGCTTAACCTCATTTTAGGTATGTTCATAAAATCTGGCACATAAAGCAAAACCCTAGTTTTCTATTGGCTGCTTTTATAATTTCAGTTATTTGATATTAGAATAATGCTTTTTGACTGCCTTCATCCATATTAAGTGAAAAAAATACAGTTATACTTTTTGTTTTTGTTTTACATATAAGAAATAAAAAGGCATAGAAAGAAGAATTAAAGAAACTCTAAAGAAACTGTAGCAAAATGTTAACAGCAATTGCTTTGGGCTTTATAATTTTAAATATAACTAAAAATAAAAAATGTGGGAATGATTTTATGAAGATTTAGAAGATGGCCTCGCAAATAACAAACACTAATTAAATAATAACTTATAATAAATTAATTATTATCAATTATTACTGCTTCTTACTGATTAAGCCTTTTCTTTTATTCAGGATTTCACTCTGAAAGATTTCTTGATGTTTAATTACTGTGTCAAAATGTATCAACTTTTCTAAGACTTACTGTCTAATTGCTTTCCCAAAAGGTAATTATGTTTCTACCATGAACACCTAGAATTGCTTTTCATCATTGTCATTGATTGCTTTCATATTGTCCTATTTGTAATTTCATTGGTTGTTATAGAAGTTTTTTAAAAAATTTAAATATTTACTCATCTGTATTAGTCTGCTAGGGCTGCCACAACAAAGTGTACCATAAACTGGGTGGCTTAAACAACAGGAATTTATTTCTCACAGTTTTGGATTCTAGAAGTCCAAGATCAAGGTGTTAGGAGGAGGTTTGGTTTCTTCTGAAGCCTAGCTCCTTAATCTTGCAGATAGCTGCCTTCCTGCTATGTCTTCACTGATCTTTCCTCCTTGTACACAATCCTTAGTGTCTCTGTCCAAATTTCCTCTTCTTATAAGTATACTAGTTAGATTGGATTAGGACCCACCCCAATGGTCTTCTTTTAATTAATCACCTCTTTAAAGGTCCTATCTCCAAATACAGTCAGATTCTGAGATACTGGGAGTTAGAGCTTCAACATGAATTTTGAGTAGATACAATTCAGCCCACAAGATCATTTAATTATTAATCAAGGATAAATCGATATATTTTCATGAGAATTTAGTGCTGCTGTTTCTGTGCCTGCTTTCTCTAGTTATTAACTCCAACAATTTCATTGTTTGTGATTTCTTTTTGGTTTTAAACAGACAGGGTGTTGCCATCTTGCCCTGGTTGAATTTTGAACTCCTGAGTTCAAGCAATCGCCCTGCCTCAGCCTTGCTAATATACACTCCAGGCATATTATGCACTCCAGGCGTGCACCACTGTGCCTGTCTGTTCTTGATTTCTTAAATGTAATTTTTTTTCAGCAGACAGTGAATGCTTTCAGTAACTTTTAAAGGAAGGATATTGATTATGTTTTTTGAGAATGTGTCTGTTTGAGACTTTTCCCTCATATTCCTCTTATTCCTAGGCATATATGCTCTTTGAATTAATGGTTTTCTTCAAAGTTTTTTAGGGAGTGAAGTGATTATTCTTTTGAAGTCACACTATAATAGAGTAGTGCATATTGCCCATCTATAATACTTTATCATAACTATGGTGAAAACTACCTTATTATTTCTCTTATAGGAATGAATTTTACCACATGATACTATGGCATGTCTATTAATAATTATTTGTCTTTTATATAATCTTTCAGAATCTTATAAAAATTTATGATTGTTGTAATTAAAATAACTTTTTTGTGGCATGATTTGAATTTTCTTTCTGCTATGGTTTGGCTGTATCCCCACCCAGATCTCATCTTGAATTCCCACGTGTTGTGGGAGGGACCCAGTAGGAGCAATTGAATTATGGGGGCAGGTCTTTCCCATGCTGTTCTCATGATAGCAAATAAGTCTCACGAGATCTGGTGAATTTAAAAAGGGGAGTTTCCCTGCACAAGCTTTATTTGCCTGCTGCCATTCACATAAAATGTGACTTGCTCCTCCTTACCTTCCGCCACGATTGTGAGGCTTCCCTAGCCACGTGGAACTGTGAGTTCTCCATTAAACCTCTTTCCTTTGTAAACTGCCCAGTCTCAGGTATGTCTTTATCAGCAGCGTGAAAATGGACTAATACATTTTCCTTTTAAGACATCCTTGTTTGTGTGTCTTTAATTACTTTCACCAGTTTTTATAAGGTAATATCTGTGAGAAATGTGCTGTATTTTTAGTGTGCTTAGCAGCTTCTAGTACCTTGTATTTTGAAAAGAGGAAAATATTGTAGTCAGTTTAGTTTTCTTCTATTTCCATATTTCATTAAAGGTTTTAAGAGATTCACTTCAGCTGTACTCAAACTGAACTGTCAGTCCCAGATATGGTTCATCAGTCTTGAAGATTGGTTATGATTCTTTTCTTGAACTGTATTTGGTCTTAGTTTTCAAATCCTCTCTTTTAAAAAAATCTTTCTAAGTTATATCTCAAGCTCACTCCTCTTCTTTGATAATGCCATTGGCTCTGAAAGTCATCATATAGAAATAAAGCCACTTTGTTAGTAACTTTTCTTTGTAGTTTTTATAAATTTATTTTTTCCTAAAAATGGTAAACCTGCAAATACCTTCACTTTTTATTTTCTTTGAACATTTTTCAGTGCTTTTTGGTTAAGAAGAGACAGAGGGAATGAGAGGTTATTCTCTAGTCTTTTTCTTTCATATTACTGAAATTATCTGTCTTTTGTTTCTGCTTCTCCCTATTACCTTTTTCTTCTACCTTAGCTATTCTTTCTGTTTGCCACTCAGTAAAAATATTCAATTTTTAAGGAGAATATTACTTTATTGACTTCGTTGCATTTTAAAATGCTTTTCAACATACTTCAGCATTTCAGCATTTTCCAGCTCCTAATAGAGTAAACTTCTAGCTTCAAGATTATTTTTTAATTTTTTTTGTGGAAAAATAAGTTTTCTTAGTTTCCTTATTTCTGTCAAGTCTTTGTTTTTTAACAAAACAAAATCTTATCTTATTCTCAAAATTATACAATTTTATTGTTGCTTGTGAAAGTTAAACCTACAATCACTTCAATTTTAAGCAAGTTTTGTGGAGAATAGTCAAAGATCCTTTTTAAAAACACTTTTTACACATCCAAAATCTCTTGCTTGTACATCACTTTTTTATAACACTTTGTACCATTCTCCTTTTTTATGGGTATACTTGATTTCTGTAGCCAATGTGGTAGGAAAAGCAGAAGATATGGAGAAATGATCTATAATTCTTTCATTATTAGGAAATTGCCACCTTAATTACTACTATCCCTACCTGTTATTACTAGTGAAAATTATTTTAAAACAATTGTAATGCTTACTAATATTTTGATGCCTTACAATTAATCAGTACTTTCACTTATCTTAGATAATCATTACTATGACTCTCTAAATCATGTAGTATTAGTATACTGTCATCATTTTACAGGTTTTAGAAATTATGTTTAGATAAGTAAGTAATATGCCCATGATTTCACAACTGGCAGAAACTAGGACCCAAACCCAGGTGCTCTGACTTAAAATTATGTAGTTTTTCATAGCCAGATACATGTCAAATATGCTTTTTGCTAGGTATAAGAAAAAGGGCTTGAAAGTTCCCACACTGTAGGAACTTAGCATATGTGGGGTAAAGGTTGGGAAGAGCAACAGCCTAAGACAACATCTCTAGTTTTTTGGGGTAGTTCATACTTGAATAGAATAGGAAGATCATGAAGTCCACAGGTCTTAATCCCAAATGCCAACATGGATTCCGATTAATACCTCACTATGGCAGATTCTTCTCTTGAGACAAGAATGGGGAAGAGGAAATAGATTTATTATTTGTTGAGCATCTTTCCATGCAATTTTGTTGATCACTTAGCTTCATATTAAAGAGGTAGGATATCATTTAAATGTAGAGCATGAAATTTGAAGTTGGAGAGAGACCTGGATTTTTAAAATAGCTTATTGAAGTATAATTGATATGCAATAAACTGAACATATGTAAAATACACAAATATACACAAGTATTCACCTGTGGAAACATCACCATAGTTAAGATAATATAGCATCAATACAACTGCTAAAAGTTTCTTGTTTAACCCCTTGATAATTCCTGCTTCCTATCCATCTCTGCTCTGCTCTATCCCTGAGTAGCCACTGATGTGCTTTCTGTCCTATGTTAGTATGAGTTTTATGTAAATAAAATTATATTATGTACTCTTAAAAATCTGACAGCTTTCACTTAGTGTGATGAGTTTGAGATTCATCCATGTTATTATGTGTATAAATAATTTATTTTTCATTTATTTTTAAATCCATTACTGAGCATTGGTATTCCCTTATATAGATATACCAGAATTTGTATAACTGTTCACCTGTTGATGGGCACCTTGGTTTTTTCTACATTTTTGGTGTTAAAGTTGCTGTGAATATTTACTTATAAATCTTCATATGGACATAAGCTTTCTGCTGTAAATATGAGGAGGCAGCAATTTCTTTGAAGAACTTTGCTTTTAATAATATGGAGGGCCATATTATTTTATACTCTGATTTTCTTTCATATTTCCATTCATTTGTCATATATAATCATATATGGAATTTTTAGCTTTCGTATTTCTTTGTAGCTCTGCATTTATTAAACAAGAACCCCTTTCTGAACATAAATTCTAATAACCTATAGGATAAGCCACATTCAGTGGTTTATCCCTAGTCATGAGGTTTTTGTATTCAGTTTCATCTTTTGTTAAGCTTATACCTGGTCCCATAGTCTGTTTCTTGTGAGTTATGGCAATGTTGATTTTATGTATTCCTAGTTTGCTGTGAGTTGTCTGTAAGGAAATGTAATGTCACATTTTAAAGTTTTATATAAGTTACCTTCCCTAACGCTTCTCTTTTTTTTCTGATTCTGTATTCTTGTTTGCCTGCTTTGCTTCTTTTTATAGTTGCTAACTGGATCTTGAGTACTTTCTTTAGTTGCAGTACTTTCCTTATTTTCTTTATCTTGACTCTTTTAGTTTCTCTTGAAATGCTTTCTTTCCTCTTTTTCATCTATTCCTAATTAGGAAATTTCTACTATGGTAGTCTTATGCTAGCATGTTGATATTAGTGGAGTAATACTGTCCAGAAAGAATCATAATGATTAGTTAAGTGAAAGAAGCGTAAGTAGAGGCTGCGGATTTGAATATGCTGACTACTAACTAAAACATCAAAAATGCAAGAAAGGAAAGAGCAAGCAAGGTGATAGAGAATTTTAGCCTTTTTAGGAATGTTTGGTAACTATTTTTCTGAATTTTTTTTTTTTTGAAATGGAGTCACTCTGTTGCCGAGGCTGGAGTGCAGTGGCGTGATCTCAGCTCACTGCAATCTCCCGCCTCCTGGTTTCAAGCTATTATCCTGCCTCAGCCTCCTGAGTAGCTGGGATTACAGGCACCCACCACCATGCCTGGCTAATTTTTGTATATATATATATATATTTTTTTTAGTAGAGACGGGGTTTCAACATGTTGGCCAGGCTGGTCTCGAACTCCTGACCTCAGGTGATCTGCCCACTCTGCCTCCCAAAGTGCTGGGATTACAGGTGTGAGCCACCGCGCCTGGCCTGTTTTCCTGATTTTTAACTGCATTGAGACAGCCCTGGGCCCTAGGTATTTTTTCATTATGGCAAGAGTAATAGAGGGATTTGATCAAATCAAGTGACATAAATGTTACTTGCACTTCACCTCAAAAATTTCAAATTGAAATTTTCTTTCAATTTGTCCCTTACTGCTTTGTTCATTTTCCTGTTTTTTTCAATTTGTTTTGTGTTATATACCAATTGAAGTGCTACCTGCCTTTTTCTTCTACAACTGATTCCATACAGACTGTTTCTTCTCGGCTTTTCCACTTTTGCAGAGACTTGCACAACCTTAGACAAAAACTTGATTATATCCTTTAATTTTATTTGAGAACCTTGACCTTGGTGTAGGTAATAAATTTTGTTAAGTCCTGTCTAGGATGCTGTGTGTCCATTATTTTCTTCCAGGGAAAATTAAAAAGCACCTGTTTCAAACAAAGGCCGCTATTTATCCAGTGCTTTTTATTTGTTCTTTGAACTAATACTTAAGTACCTACAACTTGCCAAGTTCTTTTTTGGCACTGAGGAGGAAGGTAGGGAAAAAGATACTAAGGGTCTCTATTCTTGAAGAACTAATACTTACCTGTGACCTTAACTACAAGGAAAACTTGTATTCAAACAAACCATTCTTAAACTAGGCCTTTTGTTTCACATAGATTCTGCCCAATTGAAAAGTCATTTGCAGTTGACTGGCTGTGTCACTTCTTTTTAATTAAGGTTGCATGAAATTTGGGGCCTGAGGACTATAAGTCAGAATTTTGATATTTAATTAATATTAATCTTGAAGTCTATTTTCTTTTTACTGCCTTGTGCTTGAAAATTCCAGTTCATTTGAATTTATGCTGAGGCTTAGAAAAAGAAACAAAAAGAGGAGTATTGCCTAGAAGCAGAGCTTAAGATAAGAATTCAGGTGCATATACTTTATAGTGGGAATGCTCTTCAGGAATAAACTGTAAGGGAATGGAGTGAAGCAGGATAGGGAAAGAAGAACTAATCAAGGGCATGGTTTCAGGTTAAGCCTAGTCTTGGGGGTGAAGGACTCTGAGCATAAGTCATTCCTCAGTTTTTTCTCTTATCTGTATACCCCTATCAGAGCTATCCTTGGGCTGAGGGTAACCTCCTACATGAGATGGCTATCATTTGAGGTTATTTCTTTGGAGAACAGGGATACTATGTGCAATTAGCAGCCAATATTCACAGCAGCTGGAAGATGAGTGCACTATCCAGATAAAGGGGATTTGGATAAGCCACCAACAATGTGTACATTAGTGTACCCTTTGTACCAGTCAGAGCCAGTTGCCTCTGATAATTAAATTTACTCTATTCAGGCACAGGTCCTCCAGGATTCTATGCTCACAATTTCTGTTAAAACTTGTCTCTGATCTTTTGACCTTAACTGATACTTATTTATATTTTTTCCACTTTTACTGATTTAGATGACTTACCTGGTAGATTGATTCAGATCCTCATCCCTGCAGAGTCTGAGCTCCTTGTCATCATGTACTTACGGTTTCTCATTTATAGTTGCAGCGTGACTTGGGAATAACAAGTCACTCCAATGGCTAACCTGAATTGTAGCAGCTCTGTTACTTGCTCACAGTGATCAGGGTCAATTACTAATGCCAGTGTGATGATTATTATTTTTTCTGGCACAAGGATTACACAGTGACCGGGCAGTAGCCATAGCTTTATGTGTCCCCTGTTGAAGCATCCCCCACTTTAGGAACCAGGATTTCTTGATTCACAGAGCCTGAAGCAACAGTATTGTACAGATTTCCCGAGTGGATACCTGGCAGTAATGGTTAGTGGTGCCAGTCCTACTTCTCTCCCTTGGTTCTTAGATCCGTGAATTCTACATATCCGGGGCATAGCAGCTTATGATAACCATTGAATTAGGGAATATATTATGTCCTGAAGGATAGTGTCCCGTCCTGCAAAGTGTCCACTGTAAGCAGAGTCTTAGCTACATGTTTAATGGAGCATTTTACTGCTGTATCAGACTGAAGAGTTCTGGATGGCACAGTATGTGGTAGGATCAGTGGATCTTATAGTTAGTGTTTTTACTGCAGTAACACTACAAAGAAACATATTTCCTTTGCTTTGTCTTAAATATGTGGTATCCCATGTAGGTAAAGCAGGCAGTCTATGAGCACATGTATAAAGGTACTTGCTGAGGTGCTTTGGGCAGGAAAGGCAAACTCATACTTGGAATGCCTCTTTATATCTGTGTGAATGAATTATTGGCCCTTATAAGGTAGAAGGTATCTAGTGCAGCCAACTTATCACCAGATGTCCAGTTGTTTCCTTGAAGGGTGGAATCATGTTGAGGTTGGGGAGGGGTCTGTGATTGACAGATGAGGCTTTCAGCAGAAGCAAGCGTTATATACATCATGTTAGGAGTAGAATATGCTGTTGGGCACATGCATTGCCTACATATCTGTCAGAATGGCTTTATTCTACTTATGGAGGTGGGTGGAGTTGGTGAGGACAGAGACCAGCAGATATCTCATGATGAATTCATTGGTTTTCTTGGTTATTTAATACCTCTTGTGTAGATCTTCTCTGGTACACGTAAGTATGTAATGCAAGGATCCACACACCCTCAGCCCACTCCCAAAGGTCCATCCACATGCCTCTTTATTAGAACTCCTTGTTCTTAATTTCCAGAAGCCCCCGATCAATCAGCTAAGCTATTTACCACTATTCCTGTCCATATGTGTTATGACCTCAGGCTTCTTTTCTTTTTACACAAAATGGATAACCAGTTTGTGAACTGAAACTCTGCTTATTGGGAGGATTTCTTCTCATTACTTTATTTCAAGGCCAACACTGAACAGGGCTGAAGTGAAGACGCACTCCATTTTTAGTTTACACTCACATACTGAGCTGATCAATTCACTATCCAAGCTTGGCCTTTTTCTTTTTTCTTCAAGTGGATATGAACTTCAGAGGCAGCATGGATGCAATGTGTTAAGTAACTTGGTTGTCTGAGCCACATGTTTTGGGCATCTTCCCTATCCCATCTGGACCTGCTCAACCCGAGGCCCAGATCAGCTACTTCCATTTTATTAGAAATGGAATGCCGCTGAGTCTGTCTGGTCTTATGATTTGGTAGGTTTCATGATGGGTGCTTCTGGATTCATAGTCACTTGATGTCTTGAGATCAGATGTTCCATTTCTACCCCGACTACATGACATGAATGGTTTTCTGCTTTGACAGTATGCTCTGTTCTAGAACCCTATGGGTTTATGTTGTTCTACCACAGGTGTCTCTAGTACCATGGGTTATATGGGATTGTATCATGTTCTGGACCAATTGTGGATCTCTGGTTTTGCTCTGGGCCCTACTCTGACAGGACCCTCACTTTAGCATAGAAGAATTGCTTAGGCTGAGAATTTAGCCTTCTCTGAAGTTCTCTCAATATTATAATTAAATTCTGTGACTAGTCTTTAGCTCTATCTTCTTTCTAACTTTAAGAGATGAAGAACTCTTTAAACAATGCTAGAGAGGCCTTTTGACTCTCATACTTTGCTTTATATTAGTGGATGACTTCCCTGACTTTGTCATTCTTAATTTGTAATGCATCAGTTTGGCATTCAGCAATGACCATCTAATTCTAGTCTTTTACAATTACTGTTTCTCCCATACCTTTGAAATGATAGATACCACATAATCCAGTGTATCCCTTGCTACCTATAATCTATTCCAATTCACTATAGGTGAAAATCTTAGCAGTTGCATTACCACTGTGTGGCAGGGACCACGGACATATTCATTCCACTTACAGCAGTGATGGGGTGTTCATTTCTAGTTGGCCAGCAAGTAATCCAACTCCAGAATTTCCTTCCTAGTGTCTGTCTCTAGGCTCACTCCTGGCATTGTCTTAGGTCAAGTTCATTAGAAACAGAGCTTAAGACAGGGATTTCTGTACACATGATTTAATGAAGGAATGTTCTTCAGGAAAAATCTTTAAGGAGGTGATGGAAGCAAGACAGGAATGAGAAAAGAGCTGAGGAAGCATGTGGTCTCAGGTAAAGCCTTGCCTTGGCTAATCCTCGCTGTTTGTGTATGGGGAAGTGTGTATTTTGGAGAGTTATTTTTTTGAATGTAAATTGCAAGGCACTGTTTTTTCCTTTGAAGCAAGGGTGGCCAACTTTGGTATCACCATATCAGTAGGTCATTAGCTCTAAACCGTACCTGGGGAGGGAATAGCAGTGCTACTTTCCAGTGGAGGTGACTTCTGTTAGTTGAGGGGGCCAGTTCTCTGGAGAATGGAAAATGTTTACCATTATTGTAGCCAACACTCACAACAGCTGCGGGAGGGATTCATAAGACTGGTAAAGGGTATCAGAAAAGGACATTAATAGTCTCTACCATAAGGAGAAACAAAAATTATGTATATCTTCCTGAAATACTGTGGCTTAGGAACTCTCTACAGATTTCAGTGTTTTACCATATTATAAAAATTTCAGTGTTTTACCATATTATAACTCTTTTGTCTAAAGAGGGAGGTGGATATATTAGTCATTGAGTAAGTTGGTGAGGAAAAATGTCAAAAAGAAAAATGGTCCTAATATAGCTGTTTACATGTAACTTTGTTTAAGAGGATGGATGTAGCACAAGACAATTACTGAATGGATTCCATACTAGCAGGAAAACAATATTGAATATTGGGAAGTTTGCCAGTATCTTATTTAACAAAGTATTAACATTTTTGTTTTCACTCACTTTTATTTCACTCCAGAAATCATTCTTTATGATTTAAGGTAATATTCCTAATCTAGTCTTTACTGTTTAAATATAGTTATTCAATTACATATGACTATATATTACACAAATAGAAAAATTTCCAAGATTTGTATCTGTGACTTCTATTTGTAGAACAAAAGAATGAAATACTATTCCATTTGAAGAAAACATTATTCTTATGCAATGAGTAATTTCAAAATATAACATATACTTGGTATTGATAATAAATTGTCAAACAAAATTCTTACTCCATCATGATCAGGGTCCCCAAGTCGTTGACAACTCAGTAGATTTCCTCTGGTGCCTGTGCTATTTGGAGTCTTGTTACAGAGGCTGCTAAGTACACTGTCAGATAGGAAGGATCATCTTCCCAATGTAGCTCCCTGGTGCCTGTTTAGTTCTCCAATGAATGCCAGAGACCAAATGCTGTGGTTTTGGTTGAGGGTGAAGAGACTGGAGGCATCCTAGTTCTAATCTCTTTATCTTTTGTGGCCATCTATTCTTTTTGGATGACTATGACTTTGTACTTTTACCTTTTATTTATATTTCTGGCTACAACTCTTAAACGAACAGAGCTAAGAAATAGTCTTGGAGTTTAGTAGGTAAGTCATATATTTTTAATGTGAATGATTGAAATGTACCAGATCTGCTCTGTTGCACATGATCTTCTTTATCTGAAAGTATATTTAGAATCCTATATGTTTCTTATCCAGTATTCACTACTGGATAAGACAACCAATTATTGAGTATAAGGTGCATTAAATATGTTTCCCTGTGTTAAATCTATGATGTCCTTGAGTGGGAAAAGCTTTTTATAACTTTTAGATAAATGCTAAAGAATATCCTAATTATTCCCTTATTTGGAGTTTTGGAAAAGTAACTTACAAACTCATATGGTTTTTGCATTGTAAATTATTTTTGTCAAATCTCATGTGAATTTTTATATTCAGGCATAATGGGAAAGGTGCTTAGAGAACAACTATTAATATTTATTTAAACTTTTCTTCATGAAGTAACATAGAAGATCAAAAGGGAAATGAAGTGACCAGACATAATCAAACGTTATATATCTAGTTTTCTTTTTGATAATTCTTAGAGTTAAGTAACTTGGTTTTAAAATGGTTGTGAATGTTCTATTGGTATGTGGTAATGCATTTCTATTAAGAATTATAGGCTATATGTTTTGCTAGTTTATATTAAGTTGCCTTATAATTTTGATGATTCAGAAATATTTATATTGTCAATAAAACATGAAAAAATCTGATAATATAGGAGTGATTCCTTAAAATAAGAATATAAGAAAAATAACATAAATGAAAAATATATATTCTATATAGTTAGAACAGTGAGATTTCAAATATATGACTAAGAGTAGAGTATATTTTCTTCCTTATCTTTATGTACTGAAAATAGTTTGATTTTAGTATTCTTATAGTTGCTAGCTGCAGACCAATTGTATATGTATAGATGTGTATGCCTGTGTCTATACGAATGCTGTGTACACACACACCCCCCACCCACACACAGAGGCAACTCAAAAGTTTAAGTTTCAAAGAATGACACTTTTCGACTGTAATAAATTAAACCAAACAAATTACGTGCACTGATATGCAAAATGGGACTTTATTCATATTATGATTTCATTTGCTGCATATATTTTTTATTGCAGTGCAAAGACATGTAGAATATGAAAATGAATTGCACTTTTAGAAAAATCATTAATTATTTTATGGTTCAGCACTGTAAAGAACAACAACAAAAAAAATTAGAACCAGCTAGATTGCATCTTTCTGTATCTCTCGTGTGTAGATGCTACAAATCGTATTCAGGCAGATGGGCATTTAGACATTTAGACCAATCCTCCACTGCAGTTTCTGTATTCTTCTCCCTTACTCCAAGATGGGATAGACACTAATGACCTCCCCCCAGAAAACATTGCCTAGAGAGTGAAGAGGCTATTTTAATGTAGGATTGTGATTGCAACTTCCAGCAAGATTGGATCCTGTTTTTTCTCTTATGTCAGAAAAGCTGGTTTGCCTGAGGGGAATTAACATTAATAAATCTAAGAAGCAAGCCAGTGACAAAAGAAAGTAGTATGGATATAGTAGCGACGGACTCACATAGGGACTTGGGGGCTAATTTTAACAATTTAATCGTGAATTAATTAAATACATTTAAAAATGATTTCATTTATTTGAAGTCTGAAACTAAGATTATAGGTAGTATTACAGTAGAATTAAATTTTTTAGGTTACAAAGCACTTTATTTTTTTACATTTTTTAAAAGATACAAGATGTACATGTGCACATTTGTGCTCAATTGCAGTATACCTCAATGGGTATATTGCAATCAGGTTGCAAGCATGGTACCTAATAGGTAGTTTTTTGACCCAAACCTCACTCTCTCCCTCCTGCCTCAAGTACAGCACAGTGTCTATCGTTCCCATGTTTATGTTCATGGGTGTTCAATATTTAGCCCCCACTTGCAAGTAAGAACATATGGTATATGGTTTTCTGTTCCTGCATTAATTCACTTAGGATTATGGCCGCCAGCTTTATTCATGTTGCTGCAAAGGACATGATTTACTTATTTTTTATGGCTATGTGGTATTCCATGATGTGTATGTACCACATTTTCTTTATCCAATCTGTCATTGATGGGCAATGGTTGATTCTCTGTCTTTGCTCTTGTGAACAGCACTGCCATGAACATATGAGTGCATGTGTCTTTTGGGTATAATGATCTATTTTCCTTTGGGTGTATACCCAGTAATCAGATTGCTGAGTGAAATGGTAACTCTATCTTAAGTTCTTTGAGAAATCTCCAAACTGCTTTCCACAGTGGCTGAACTAGTTTACATTCCTATCAACAGTATATAAGTGTTCCCTTTTCTCCACAGTCTCACCAAAAAATCTTCTTTTTCTTACTTTTTAATAACCATTCTGACTGCCATGGAGTAGTAAGTATCTCAATGTGGTTTTCAAAATGCATTTCTCTGATGATTAGTGATGCTGAGCATTTTTTTCATATGTTTGCTGGCTGCTTGTATATCTTCTTTTGAGAAGTGTCTGTTCATATCCTTTGCCAATCTTTTAATTTTTTTTTCTTTGCTTGTTGAATTGTTTCTGATGCATAGTTTGTGAATATTTTCTCCTGTTCTGCACATAGTCTGTTTACTCTGTTAGTAGTTTCTTTTACTATGCAGAAACTCTTTAGTTTAATTAGGTAGCATTTGTCAATTTTTGTTTCTGTTGCAAGTACTCTTGGGGATTTAGCCAAAAATTCTTTGCTAAGGCTGAGCTGACAAGGGTATTTTCTAATTTTCTTCTAGGATTTTAATAGTTTGAGGTCTTACATTGAACTCTTTAATCCATCTTGAGTTAATTTTTATATATGATGAAAGGTCAGAGTCTGGTTTTATTCCTCTGCATATGACTAGCCAGTTGTCTCAGCACCGTTTATTGAGTAGGGAGTTCGTTACCCATTGCTTGTTTTTGTCAGCCTTGTGAAAGAACAGATGGTTGTAAGTATGAGGCTTTATTTCTGAGTTTTATTTTCTGTTCTATTGGTCTATGTGTTTGTTTTTGTACCAGTACCATGCTGTTTTGGTTACTGTACAATTATAGCATAATTTGAAGTCAGGTAGTATGATGCCTCCAGCTTTGTTCTTTTTGCTTAGGACGGCTCTGGCTATTTGGGCTCTTTTTTGATTCTACTTGAATTTTAGAACAGTTTTTTTTTCTAATTCTGTAAAGGATGACATTGGTAGTTTGGTAGGAATTTCACTGAACCCGTAAATTGCCTTGGCCAGTATGGACATTTTAACAATATTGATTTTTCCAATCCATGAGCATGGGATATTTTTCCATTTATTTGTGTAGACCCTGATTTGTTTTTATCAGTGTTTTAGTTCTCCTTCTAGAACCTCCTTGGTTAGCTACATTCCGAGATATTTCGTTTTCCTTTTGGCTGTTGTAAATGGGATTGTGTTCTTGATTTGGCACTCAGCCTGGACATTATTGGTGTATAGAAATGTGACTAATTTTTTACATTGATTTTGTAATTTTTATCGTTCTAGTAGACTTTTGGCAGAATCCTTGGGGTTTTCTAGGTATATAATTATATCATCAGTGAGAGAGAGAGATTGACTTCTTCGTTCCCTATTTGGATGTCTTTTATTTTTTTCTCTTGCCTGATTGCTCTGGCTAGGACTTCAGTAATATGTTGAATAGGAGTCGTGAGAGTGGACATCCTTGTCTTGTTCAATTTCTCAGAGAGAATTGTTCCAGGTTTTGCCTAATCAGTATGATGCTGGCTGTGGGTTTGTCATAGATGGCTCTTATTATTTTGAGACATGTTGTTTTGTTGCCTAGTTTGTTGACGGTTTTTTTTTAATCATGAAGAGATGATGGATTTCATCAAAAGCTTTCTCTGCATCTATTGAGATGATCATATGCTTTTTGTTTTGAATTCTGTTCATGTGGTAAATCATATATATTGATTTGTGTATCTTGAACCATCCTTGTATCCCAGGAAAAAGCCTGCTTGGTTGTGGTGTATTAACTTTTTGACGTGCTGTTGGATTTGGTTTGCTAGTATTTTGTTGAGGATTTTTGCATCTATGTTTATCAGGGATATTGACCTGATGATTTCTTTTCTCGTGGTGTATCTGTCAGATTTGGCTTCATAGAATAAGTTAGGGAGGAGCACCTCACTTTTCTGTAATATTTTCATTAGGATTGGTATTATTTCTTCTTTGTATAATTGGTAGAATTCAGCTGTGAATGCGTCTGGTCCAGGGCTTTTTTTGGATGGTAGGCTTTTTATTACTAATTCAATTTCAGAGCTCGATATTGGTCTATTCAGGATTTCAGTCTATTCCCGATTCAATCTTGGGAGACTGTGTTTTTCCAGGAATTCATCTATTTCCTCTGTGTTTTCTAGTTTTTGTGCATAGAGATGTTTATAGTATTCTCCAAAGACCTTTTGTATTTCTGTGAGATCAGTTCTAATGTCCTTTATATTTTCTGATTGTACTTATTTGGATCTTTTTTTGTTATTAATCTAGTTGTCTATCAATCTTGTTTATTTTTTCAAATAACAAACTCTTGGTTTCATTGATATTTTGTATGGATTTTTGCATCTCAATTTCATTAGAGTCTTCTCTAATTTTAGTTATTTCTTTTCTTCTACTAGCTTTGGGATTGGTTCATTCTTTTTGTTCTAGTTCCTTTAAGTGCAAAGTTAGATTGTTAATTTGAGATCTCTCTAACTTCTTGATAAAGGCATTTGTCACTTTTCTCTTAACTTTCCTCTTAACACTACTTTAGTTTCATCTCAGAGATTTTGGTAAGTTGTGTCTTTATTTTCGTGAATTTGGAAGAATTTTTTTATTTCTGCCCTAATTTCAGTGTTTACCTATGAGTTATTGAGGAACAAGTTGTTTAATTTCCATAAATTTGTGTAGTTTTGAGAGGTCATCTTGATATTCATTTCTGTTTTTATTGTACTGTGATGCAAGAATCTCTGTGGTATTTTTTTTTATTTATTTATTAAGACATACTTTATGACTGAGCACATGGTCAATGTTAGAATGTGTTCCATGTGCAGATCATTTTGTAATGTATTTCTTACTTTTTAGTAGTTTAAAATCTGTGTTAATCTGATATAGGATAGCAACTCTGTTATCTGATATAGGATAGTAACTCCTGCTCATTTTTGTTTTCCATTTGGGTGGTAAATCTTACCACAGCCCTTCACTTTCAGCCTGTCGGTATTGTTACATGTGAGATGGGTCTCTTGAAGACAGAGATGGTTGGAGCTTGTCTTTTTATCTAACTTGCTGTGTCACGAAGCACTTTTATGTACAAGTTTTAACTTACTAATATGTCACGGAGAATACAAAACTTCTGTGTTTCAGATGTGACTTTTATACTGGAATGGCAACATGAAACATTTTTATTCGGAAGAAGCTGTCTTGTCTGCTACACTAAATTGATTTTCAGTTGTAGCTGATTAATTTGTCAAGAATACATTCACATGGCAATTTGAAAGGAGGGGATTAAAGAGAGGAAAGTTGGTGGCCTTTCATAGTTTATGCACATAGTTTATGCCTGAAAGCATTCATTTGTTAAACAACCAAAGCACTGATTCTACTTATGATACATATGGCATATATCTAATACTAGCTACCATGAACATTAATTGAACATTTTAATTAATAGTTTGTTTTATTCAGTTTGCCATCTTTCAGTCCTGGTGGGATAATATAGATAACTCAGTTTATTTTTTATTTTCTATTTTTTCTTTGAGACGGAGTCTCACTTTGTCGCCCAGCATGGAGTGCAGTGGCACAGTCTCGGCTCATTGCAACCTCCGCCTCTCAGGTTGAAGCAATTCTTCTGCCTCAACCTCCCGAGTAGCTGGGATTACAGATGCACGACACAGTTATCTTTAAAAAGATTTTCAATAAATTTAAGCTAAGTTTTTTCTTTTAAGTATTTATGTATAGGTAGAGACAATCAATATCATTACATTGAATTTTGAGTTTTTCCCCTACAAATCTGCAGTCTGTCTTCTTTAAGGTGTGATAATAGCTGAGATACAGTGTTATATAAAATTTTACTCAGGTTGGTTCATGAGTTACCGAAGTTAATGGATAAGAAATCAGATAAGAGTTTAATTACAGCCAACAGACACATGAAAAAATGCTCATCATCACTGGCCATCAGAGAAATGCAAATCAAAACCACAATGAGATACCATCTCACACCAGTTAGAATGGCGATCATTCAAAAGTCAGGAAACAACAGGTGCTGGAGAGGATGTGGAGAAATAGGAACACTTTTACACTGTTGGTGGGATTGTAAACTAGTTCAACCATTATGGAAAACAGTATGGCGATTCCTCAAGGATCTAGAACTAGAAGTACCATATGACCCAGCCATCGCATTACTGGGTATGTACCCAAAGGATTATAAATCATGCTGCTATAAAGACACATGCACACGTATGTTTATTGTGGGACTATTCACAATAGCAAAGACTTGGAATCAACCCAAATGTCCATCAGTGACAGACTGGATTAAGAAAATGTGGCACATATACACCATGGAATACTATGCAGCCATAAAAAAGGATGAGTTTGTGTCCTTTGTAGGGACATGGATGCAGCTGGAAACCATCATTCTCAGCAAACTATCGCAAGAACAGAAAACCAAACAGCACATGTTCTCACTCATAGGTAGGAACTGAAAAATGAGATCACTTGGACTCGGGAAGGGGAACATCACACACCGGGGCCTATCACGGGGAGCGGGGAGAGGGGAGGGATTGCATTGGGAGTTATACCTGATGTAAATGACGAGTTGATGGGTGCTGACGAGTTGATGGGTGCAGCACGCCAACATGGCACAAGTATACATATGTAACAAACCTGCACGTTATCCACATGTACCCTGGAACTTAAAGTATAATAAAAAAAAATAGAAAAAAATTAAAAAAATCTATCTTGAGTTAATTTTCATATATAGTGAGAGAGATGGATTCAGTTCACTCTTCTTAATGTGGTTATCCAATTTTCACAGCACCAGTTATTTAATATAGTGTCATTTACCCATTGTTTATTTTTATTGATTTTGTTGATGAACATTACAACCATTACAACATGTTTGTAGTTGCTCGATTTTATTTCTGGGTTCTCTATTCTGTTCCATTGATCTATGTGTCTATTTTTGTATGAATTCCCTGCTCTTTTATTTACCCTATTCTTGTAGTATAATTTGAAATCAGGTAATGTGATGCCTCCAGCTTTCATTTTCCTTGGATTGCTTTGGTTGTCAGGCTCTTTTTTGCTTCCATATGGCCTTTAGAATTTTTTTTTAATTTTGTGAAGAATTATGTTGGTATTTTAATAAGAATTACTTTGAGTCTGTAGCTTGATTTGGGGAGTTTGGACATCTCCATGATATTACCTCCTGCAATCCATGAACATGGGATGTTTTTCCATTTGTGGATGTCATCTATGATTTATTTTATCAGTGTTTTGCAGTTCTCCTTGTAGAGATCTTTCACCTTCTTTGTTAAATGTATTCCTAGGTATTTTATTTTGTTGTGGCTATTGTAAATGGGATTGATTTCTTTATTTGGTTCTCAGCTTGAGGTGATATTTGTGTATAGAAAAGCTACTGATTTTGTGTAGATTGATTTTGCATCCTGAAACTTTACTGAAGTCATTTGTTAAGTCTAAGAATCTTTTGAGTTTTCTGTGTGTAAAATCGTGTCATCAGTGATCAGAGATAATTTGACTTCCCCTTTTCCTATTTGGATGTGTTTTATTTATTTATCTTCCTCTTGCCTGATTGCTCTGACTGAGAGTTCCAGTACTGTATTGAATATAAATGGTGATAGTGGACATCCTTATCTTGTTCTGGTTCTTAGGGAGAATGCTTTCAACTTTTCCCCATTCACTATAATATTGGCTGTGAGTTTGTCATAGATGGCTCTTATTATTTTGAGGTATGTTTCTTCGATGCCTGGTTTGTTGAGGATTTTTATCATGAAGGGATGTTGGATTTTTTCAGAAGCTTTTTTTGGCATCTGTTGAGATAACCACATGCTTTTTGTTTTTAATTCTCTTTACACGGTGGTGAATCGCATTTTCTGATTTGCTTATATTGAACCATTCTTGCATCCCAGGAATAAAGCCAACCTGATTGTGGTGTATTAATTTTTTTATTTGATGTTCGATTTGGTTTGCTAGTATTTTGTTGAAGATTTTTGCCTCTATGTTCATCAAGAATATTGACCCAGAGTTTTCTTGTGGTATGTCTGCCAGATTTTGGTATTAGGCTGATGCTGGCTTCATAGAATGAGTTAGGGAGGTGCCTCTCCTTAATTTTTTGGAATATATGCAGTAGGATTGGTGTAAGTTCTTCCTTGTATGTCTGGTAGAATTTGGGTATGAATCCATCTGATCCTGGGCTTTTTTTTTATTATTGGAAGTCTTTTTGTTAATGATTCAATTTCATTATTCATTACTGGTCTGTTCAGGATTTAATTTCTTCTGGGTTCTTAGGAAGTTGTATGTTTCCAGAAATATATCCTAGATTTTCTAGTTTGTGTTTGTAGAGATGTTCATAGTAGTCTTTGAGGATCTTTTCTGTTTCTTTAGTATCAGTTGTAATGTTACCTTTATTGTTTCCGATTGTTCTGATTTGAATCTTCTTTTTGTTTGTCCTGGTTAATCTAACTAGCATTGTATCAATTTTGTTCATATTTTCAAAGAATGAAGTTTTTTTTGTTGTTGTTGTTGGTTTTTTGTTTTTTGTTTTTTGATGGAGTCTTGCTCTGTGGTCCAGGCTGGAGTGCAGTGTCGCGATCTTGGCTCACTGCAACCTCGCCTTCTAGGTTCATGCCATTCTCCTGCCTCAGCCCCCCGAGCAGCTGGGACTGCAGGTGTGTGCCACCATGCCAGGCTAATTTTTGTGTTTTTAATAGAGACAGGGTTTCACTATGTTGGCCAGGCTGAGAACCAACTTTTCATATTACTGATTCCTTGTATGATTTGTTTTTTGTCTCAGTTTCATTTAGTTCTTCATTATTTTTTTTTCTTCTGCTACTTTTGGGTTTGGTTTATTCTTATTTCTCAAGTTCAGGTGTCACATTAGGTTGTTAGTTTGAGATCTTTCTTTTTTTTTTTTTTTTTCTTTGAGGCAGTCTTACTTTGTCGGCCAGGCATGCTGGAGTGCAGTGGCCTGATCTCTGCTCACTACAAGCTCCTCCTCCCAGGTTCATGCCATTCTCCTGCCTCAGCCTCCCGAGTAGCTGGGACTACAGGCGCCCGCCACCATGCCTGGCTAATTTTTTGTACTTTTTGGTAGAGACGGAGTTTCACTGTGTTAGCCAGGATGGTCTCAATCTCCTGGCCTAGTGATCTGACTGCCTCGGCCTCCCAGAGTACTGGGATTACAGGCATGAGCCACTGCACCTGGCCCTTTCTGTCTTTTTGATGTAGGCATTTAATACTATACACTTTCCTCTTAACATTCTTTTTGCTGTATCACAGGGGGTTTGGTATGTTAGTTTGGTAGGGGTTTCTCTTCATTTGTTTCAAAAAATTGTTTGATTTCTGTGTTAATTTTATTGTTTACCCAAAAGTCATTTAGGAGCAAGTTGATTAGTTTCCAGGTACTTGTGTGGTTTTGAAAGTTCTTCTATATATTGATTCTAATTTTCTTCCACTATGGTCTGAGAAAATGCTTGTTATGATTTTGATTTTAAAAAATTTCCTGAGACTTACTTTATGCTAAATTTATAACCTGACATATGGTAAAAAAAAAAATAAACGGTTTTCACTATCGAGCACTTGCTGTGTGCTAGGTATTGTGTTAAGCACTGGACATATATTATCTCATTTAATTTTATTAATTATTCTTAAGAAAATTTCTTATTCCCACTAATAGATCACTAAACTGAGGTCATACAACTAACAGTCACAGAGTTACAGCACTAACAATCACAGAGCATCAAGTGTGCCTGACTCGAGCTTGTGGCTTATGGCTTGTGCTTGTGCACCGAAGTATTCTGTCACACCATTTATTATTTAAAAGTTATTTTGGAAAAGCAAAATAAACTCCTTAAGAGAACTTAATTAATTATTATTATCTCTCATCATCAGTAAGGCAAATGAGTTGAGCTTGATATTCAGAATGGATTAATGCTAACCATACTATACTTTCTAAACAAGACCAAATAACAGTGTTTCCCAAACTATTTCCCTTCATAGCAAACATAGAAAATGTTAATATACATTGTATACTTGAATAAACATATGGGATTTGGAGATGTTTATATGAGGTTTGGTAATAATTTTATTATAATTTTATCATAATTATAAAAATAAAAATAAATACAAAGTCTCACGAATTATTATAACTTTCCAACTACCATTAAAATTTTTAATGAGAAATTTGAGTTTCTCTGTGAATATAACTTTTCAATATCAGTTTTTTTTTTCTTTTTTTTTCTTTTTTGTTTTGTTTTTTGAGATGGAGTCTTGCTCTGTCTCCCAGGCTGGAGTGCAGTGGCACGATCTCAGCTCATTGCAACCTCCGCCTCCTGGGTTCAAACGATTCTCCTACCTCAGCCTCCCAAGTAACTGGGATTACAGGTGCACACCACCACACCCAGCTAATTTCTGTATTTTTAGTAGAGATGGGGTTTTGCCATGTTGGCAAGGCTGGTCTTGAACTCCTGACCTCGGGCGATATGTCCACCTCAGCCTCCCAAAGTGCTGGAATTACAGGTGTGAGCCACCACGCCTAGCATCAATATCAGTTTTTATGTTTCAAATGGCTACCTTCATTTCCTGATAACTTAATGTATTTAAATATGATGTCTTTAAATTCTTTATGTTCATTATCAGAAAAAAACTTTACTTAAAAGGTGACAGAAATAGAAGATTACTGCCTTTTCTCTGAATAACAGAAGCACTATTTTTTTTCTATTATTGAGAATTTGGATAATATTTTTAAAAAATTGATTAAAGTATAATATTTTAGTCTTTAACATCTCTTCATTTTCTAACAATGGAAAATTGTATTATTATGATAATGCAATTGGATTTAGTATCATTTCAACTTATTTCTACAAGTGTTTCAATTATTTCACTTGCTCTTCTGTACATAAGGATGTTGCTCTTTAGGACTTAAATGACAAATTTCATAATTTTAGTTTCACTTTTCCAGATTTGGTTTTTTATTCTGAATTTATAAACTTTCTTAGAAAACAGTAATATTTTTAAAATGCAGTCCTTAAAATTGTCTAAGAAGTTCATTCTGGTGCTCCAAAATGCCATGTTTATGTGTATCATCAACAAAATATTTTCAGATTACTTGTTTTGTCCCCTAAATTCTTCAGAGCACTTTTTGTGAACAGGGACCACATTCATAATGTAACAGCAGAAAGTGAGTGATATGCTGATTCTACTTCTTTGTATAAAGCTGACAATAACAGAACTACAATGTCTTAGATTTTATTTAGACAATATTTTGATAATATCATTTAATGTGGAATTCACATCTACATGTAATGGCTTTTCTGAGAATAAAACAATTACTTGAATCTCAAGGTCTTCAGAATGAATCTTTGTCTTTACACCTCCTGTCATTGCACAAGTATACAGAGTCATGCTGTATTTACTTAAAACCTAATTTTTCCCCCTTTTTGGAAACTTATTTTGGTACTTCTTTGCATAACAAAGTATTTGTGAACAGTCATTTCTCTTCAGAGACTCCAATTTTGCTACTTACCTAAGCACAGGTACTAATGTCAGTAGATGCATCATCTGTCAAAGATTTGTGCTTTCATAAACTTTTGGATTAATGTTGTCTTTGTATAATCTGACATGGTAATATGTTTACTAATGCTATTCAAAAGAGAGACCTCTTAACATTGGATATTACTGAACAAGATGACAAGTGAATCTGTAATTGTAGAAAGTATTTTGGCTTTTACTATTAATTACACAATCTTATAACCACATCTTTTGAACTTAATCTCACACTTTCGTGACTTTTTTTTTTTTTTTTTGCATTTTCAGGTGTTTTAAAATATTTAGAATGGCAGAGCTAGGTTCATATAGGATGAATATCTTGTCATAAGGTTCTGTGTCATTTACTTAGCAACACCAATTAACTGGAAATACATTTAGGTTACAGAAAGGAAGAATTATTGCATATACATTTTTAAAACTGTGATATAATCCTTACTAAATGTTTAATATAAAAATTTGAAATTATGATTAAAAGAAGTTTTTACTTAACTAAACTTCAAAATTTCAGTTTAATAAAAATTAAATCTGTTTTAAAAGGAAGTATTTAAGGAGATGCTAGCCAGTTATAGTTTCAGAAAATCAGATTTTCTAAATATCATTAAGATTGTCAACATTCTTAAGGTTTTATAAATTGTGTCAACTGAAAAATAAGCAAGTAATAAGCAAAATTGAAAATTCTGAAATAACATTCATTTAATTTAATAATTAATATTCTGAAATATTCACAAAATACAATTATTATGTATTCTCATTATGATACAAATATTTTGAAAAATCTATTCTGAAAACATAAATGTTTTTAATCCATTTTAAAAATTGGCTTAAATAAATTATATTCAGTTACTCTTTGTCATCAGAACTAACCTTTTAAGTTTTCTAAGGCAAATAACTCATTATAAAACAATGTAAGGAGTTAGTCTTTGATTAATAGTTAAGGTAAAAAGCTAATAATGAATACATAAATGCAATAATAAATGCCAAAGTAGCAATTGAGAGGAATTACAAAATTAGTTGTTCTACTTATGCTTCTATGCTGTGAGATAATAATAATTATGATGATAACCTTGACAAAGATAGCTTGTACTTCTAATGTTAGAAAAATCTGTGAAAAAATAAAATTAAACAAAAAATAAAATTCCATTTTTCTGCAAAACAAAGAACTTTAATAATTAGAGTTAGGCTATGAAGTTAAGAGATTGGAATGATTCACTGGGAAGGTCAGAGGTGCCTGCTACTTACTTTAGTCAGTATAAAACACTTTCTGGAGATGCCTGCTACTGAAAATTTACATACCAAAATAATAATTACCATTGGTATTATGTCTTTCTAATTACTTTTATACTGAAGATTATAATTTTAAACCCATGATGCGTAATAATGTTCTGTTACAAATTTGTTTTTGGCTTAATTTGTTTATTCATTCTTTGTTCATCATATAGCCAACATTTACTAGACATCTTTGGTAGTGCTAGGGATAATTTTCAACAGTTGGGATCACAGAGATTGTAACAACGAAGTAATTCTTAATTTTTTAGCAGTCTTGGTTGGGTACATATACATAAATTGATTAGATAAGGTTCTAGTATTATAAATTTTTTATTTGAAACATTGTCTTAACTCATTAGTGATGATGGGAAACTACAAGGTGAAAACCTAGAAATCATCTTAGTTTTCCTTGAACTTGGATTCTTTTGACTAGCCCAGAATGAATGTAAGTGAATACATTCTTGTCCCTACTTCTTTTTTATTATTAAAAAAATAAAATACATTATAGACTTTACTCTCTGGATTTTTTCTCCTTTATGGTTCCTGAACTATAAATTTTTTGTGTGTTTTTTATTTAAGTTCTAAAAAGGTCATGAATCTGTGCAGTATCTTTTTAAAGAATCTGTTCTTGTATTGGGAATGTGTTTAGTAGTCATTATTAATAATAATAGCATGAGTAAATTCCCATGTGTTAAGATTAAACAAGTTTGATTAAATTTTTTTCATGGTTTTTCAGACAGTATTATCCAAATTAAGTAAAAAGTTACAGTTTTATGTGAATTTTAGTTTTTTCTTTGTAAAACTTTTATCACTTAATAGAATATCAAAAACATGTATTTGAACCTATTAAATGTGTTCACTTGATATAACTCATGAGGAACTTGTGACCATGTTTCCCTATATTTTGTTGAAGTGACGATCTGTAAATAGCTACAAATGTAGTCCTATTGTGGAATAAGACATAGAAAAAACTAATATAAATATAAGCATTATCATTATTAATTTGGCATGTATGTTAAGTATTTAACTTCAGGTACTTATTTTATACTAAAATTCATCTAACTATTTAACTGCAAGTACTTATTTTATGACAAATTTGATTATTTTTTAGTTTTCTCTTTTTGTATTATTTTTCCAGCTCTTTAATTAGCTTTAAGATTGATAGTTTCCCTGATATGTGCATTTCATGTATGAGGAGTGTTCACATTGTGTTTAAGAACGTAAGCCTTGGAGGGAGCCTGAAGAGCTACTGTTGATGTCCACCAGCCAAAGACAACCAGGAACAGTGTTTTTTTTTTTTTTGAAATGGAGTTTCACTCTTTCGCCCAGGCTGGAGTGCAATGGCATGATCTCTGCTCACTGCAATCTCTGCCTCCTGAGTTCAAGCTAGTCTCCTGCCTCAGCCTCCTGAGTAGCTGGGATTACAGGCGCCCACCACCATGCCTGGCTAAGTTTTTTATTTTTAGTAAGAGATGGGGTTTCACCATGTTGGTCAAGCTGGTCTTGAACTCCTGACTTCAAGTGATCTGCCCATCTTGGTCTCCCAAAGTGCTGGGACTACAGGTGTCCACCACCACACCCAGCTAATTTTTTGTAGAGACCGGGCTTCACCATTTTGGCCAGGCTGGTCTCCAACTCCTGACCTCAGGTGATCTGCCCTCCTCAGCCTCCCAAAGTGCTGGGGTTACAGGCATGAGCCACCACGCCCAACAAGGAACACATTTCTAATAAAAAAAAAAAAGTAGGCTACAGCAAGGCAGGACACAAACCTTGTGAAACTGTGAGTTATCTCAATAAGAAGGTGTTAAGGGGCACTTATACAAGTTGGACTTTTGCATTAGGTGATTTGAGGGAGGATTTTAAAAATGGGGTCTTTGTTGAATTTGATGCTGTTAGAGAGTGGGGGCAGTTTGAGGGTCTTAATTTTAATCTTGGAGATGAAATAAACAGAACAGTGGTAGAGTTTCTACTGGAGAAGAAGTAATAGTCACTTGTGGCAGTTAGGGGAGGGGCATGTTTGGTTATTTTTGGTTGCACGGCATCTTTGCCTTTATCTCTGTTCAGGCAGGATGATGGAATAGTATTGTTTTTCCTTTGTTCTATAACAGTTACAGTGAACCTTTGGCTGATGTTGATATTCTGTGAAATTGTTTATGTGTACTGGGGGGAATCAGAGCCCAACTGGTAGCAACTATGTCAGCTAACTGCTGATAGCAATAAGGACAGCTTTTTTTTTTGTTTTTCCACTAGTTTTAAATTCCTTTTCTACTATTTACCAGTCGTGTGATTTTAGGCAAAGTAAATAACTTTGGGTTCAGTTTACACATCTGAAAAATCGGAATGATAATAATAGTACTGCACAGGATTATTTTGAAAAACGAATTAGTGGATACATGTAAAGTGCCCACAACTCAGTGCTAAGTTTAGCTAAACCACTCTTACCACCACCACCACCACCACCACCACTACTACACCACTGCAATAATAATAAAAAAAATTATAACATTCTTTATCACACACATTAACTAATGGCATAGTGTCTTCAAGTCTTCATACCCATTATAGAAATAGAATCTGCCATGTAGACTTTTATTAGTGATGGGAAAACACTGTCAAATTCTTTCTGTTCAATGTTGTTTATTAAATATATTTATTTATTGGTCAATAGAACATATTTTTTCTACAAACTTTCTTTTTCCTCTATTCCAAATCTTATTCATTTTGCCCCTCAAGAAAAGAAAAACTTAGTCAACGTTTATTTTTTCTTACTTCCTGCATCTAAAGTTCCATAGAATTAACCTCCTAAATATATTTTGTTTCATTCTCTTCCACTGCTTTGATTCAGGACCTCATAGTTTCCTACTTGGATTATTGGAATAATCCAATTGATCTTTATGACACTAGATTTGTTCCTGGTCCCCAGGTTTAACCATAGGATTACAACCAGAATATCTGCTAATACAAAACATCTGATGATATCGCTTTTGTCTACAGGATGAAAGTTCAGAATGCTTGTCATGTTTTATAAGCCTTTTTCAATTTTTACCCAATTTTCATTTATGGTCTCTGCTGCCACTTCTGATTTTGATCCCAATTTCAATTTCTACTTAACTATTTTCTGCATCTTATTTTTGTGCCATTTCAAACTCTTTGTGCAAAGAAGTATGATGTAAATAATTCCAATAGAAAATAATGTAAAAGGGCCAGGCGCGGTGGCTCATGCCTGTAATCCCAGCACTTTGGGAGGCTGAGGTGGATGGATCACCTGAGGTCAAGAGTTCAAGACCAGCCTGGCCAACATGGTGAAACCCCATCTGTACTAAAAATAAGTGGTGGACAGCGCCTGTAATCCCAGCTACTTGGGAGGCTGAGGCAAGAGAATAGCTTGAACCTGGGAGGCAGAGGTTGCAGTGAGCTGAGATTGCACCACTGCACTCCAGCCTGAGCGACAGAGCAAGACTCCGTCTAAATAAATAAATAAATAAATAAATAAATAAATAAATAAAGTCAAAGGGATTTTGTATAATATAAAAATCTAGTATAATTTTTTTTTTTGTGGATACAAATGTGTAGATTCAGTTATACATTCTAGTGCCATCTAGTGGTAACTACTTTCAGGTTTTTTATTTTCCATATTATCTACTACTTTAAATGCAGTCTGACACTCTTCCTGCTTACTGTCATTACATTAGCCATTAGATCTTTGGAAACCATATTTACAAAGGTTTTTTTAAATGCTCTGACATGTTCTGATTTCATAAACACACTTAAACTCTGTCACAACATGCAACTCAAAAGACTGTAGGATCGGGGTAGAATGGCATATTCAAAGAATTGTATTGATTTTTGGGTGTCTTTAAATTAAAACCGAAGGTGTTTGGTTTTTTTTACATTTAGTTGTTTTGGAAAGTAAAATTAACTCTGTAGTTATAATGCCAAGAACGAATTCTTTCTTTCTCTCCTACTGTCTTGTTTTCTCAAACAGTGACTGAGTCAGACCCTACGTTACGTATTCTTTAATAAAGTCTCTGGATGAACAGCATTAGCAGTTTGGCTACCCATTGAACATTTTTTTCTAGACTCTTGTCTAACTGTACAGGAGTGTGTAAGCAGTGATGTGCTGGTAAATACTTGACAACAAGCTCGCCAAAGAAAAAAGACCTGATTTACAGCATTAGCCTATTTCCATGGTGTCAGTATCCATGGCTGAGTTTAAGCTACCAATGTGACATCACAGAACACAGAATTAGGAGGAGATGCTCATGATAGACTCTTGGCTCCAGCAGCCACTGATTAAGGAATTATGACGTATGTTGTACTGTTCTATCTCTTATTTGAAGTCACTCTCTCCTTGGCTTGTATTTCATCAGACAACCTGCACATATTTTTGTTCCTAGACCATTTGTATCTATTGTAGCCTTTTATTTACTTGTTTATAACAAGTGTGTTGTTTATTTACTGATGAGCCTAGATGTCTTAGAGAGTTCTCAGTTGAGACGAGTCGGCTTTAGTTGACATTATGTTTAACTATATGTAACATAGATCTCATAACCACATGCTTAAATAAAGAAGTTTATGTTTTTCTCATGTAAAAAGAAGTCTGGAGGTAGACAGCACAAGGATGATACTACTACTCAAGGAAGTTAACAGAGACCTATGTTCCTCTTGCTTAATGCCCTGCTACTACAATGTGTGGCTCTAAAACTCAAGATTAAAAGAGGGCTATTGTATTATAGGTAGTAGGACCACATTACAGTTAAGACGTTGGAAGAATAAAGTATGAAAGGTGTCAGCCTATTGTGCTTATGTCTTTTCACTAAGAATACGTAGCTTTGTAGAAACTGTACCTAATAAACTTCTATCTAAATCTTATTGGCCTGAATCACAGCCATGAGAAAACCCAGAAAAGAAATTTGTTAGACCAGGCACACTGCTGTCCAGAATAAAATTTGGATTCTATTTGTAAGAAAGTAGAGAGATTAGATATTCAGTAGGCAACCAACTATATTTGCCACATTCTCTTTGCCTTTGGTCCTTTTATGGATTTTATAAAGCTATTAATTCTTACTGCTATCTTATCAGCTTTCAGTTTAAGAAAAGTATTATTTGAACCCTAAATCATGAAGTTCTGCGTGCACTAGAGCTGCTTTAACCAAACACAATTCTAGACTTAAAATGTTTTGGTAGATAGGATATCCTCCTTTTTTCTCATATATTCCCTCCCTCATGGATGGAGCTGCTTTAAAATAATATTCCTGGCTTCCTCCTACTCCCTCTTCTGTTCTGCCCCTTGGGATAAGGAAGTGAGCCTAAGTAGCAGTTTCTTTGTTTTTCCTCTTTCTCTTGGGAACAAGATGCTCACAGAGAACTTACATTCTCTCCTGTTGCCTGCCACAAGTTTTATAGAAACAGGCTGTAAAATAGTCTCAGACCAATGTAGTCTGTGCCTGGATGGGTGTGTCTGTATGATTCTGAGTTTTTGTATTAGGAATCTCACTTTTTACTGGAGACCAGTTCTACAATTTCTGTTTTGTCAGTAATGGAGGTAATATTTCATATGTCATCTACCTCTTTTTTCTGTTTCTGAATTAGGTTAGCAGTTGGCCAAGGGATAGTTTATTGAGAATTACTTTAAAAAGGCAGCTTGTTGCTGTCGCTTGAAACATGTTGTGTGTGGTTTGTTGTTCTCTCTTTCTAGCCTTAAATAGAACAAGCCCAATGTCAGAATTATCATGTAAAATTCAATATTAAATATGCAATCTTTTGATTTTTAATCTCAGGAAAGATTTTCATCTCATTAAGTGACTATTTTTACTGTAAAACTGGAAATACTTTAAAGAAACCATATGACTACGGCATATGTAAAGGTGCCAAAGTGCCTATATTTCAGAAAGGAAAAAAAAAAACAATTTTCATAGAAACAGAGCTCAGAAGCATCATGACAGCTGATGAGAAAGCAACATACAGATTTTGGGGTCTGTCTATGTCACAGATTCTGTGTCAGCAAAGAAAAGTTTAGGTTCAAGTAATAGAAACCCCAAATGAGGCTGGCTTTAAACTTAAAGATAATTTATTTGTTAACTCATTGAAACTTGAGAAGTACATGAGTTGATTCAGGTGGGGATTGATCCTGAATCTCCGGTAAAGCGACTTAGAACCTAATTTCTTTGTTTCTATTTTTAATTGTCACTATGTGGATATTGACTCCATTTGGGGAAGGCTCTCTGACTTATACCCTTAAATTGTCTTCTAGTAACTGTGAGAGTTACATGAACTCTAAATCGTGAAACAATAAGTCTATGTCTCAGTACTGTCAGACCAATGTCCTTAAGAGGCACTGTGGTTGGACCAGCTTAGGTCATTGTGCTAGTCATTTTGAACAGGAATGGTACATTCTCATTAGCTCTGCTAATCATGGCTCAACCCTGAAACAGTTGAAGCCAGTTCAATCAAAACCACAAAGCTTAGAAGGGAGGAGACATTCTTTCTGTTTCAAGAAGAAAGAGAAATAGATGACAGAAAGCCAACAACAAATATTCATTACAGTTGCTTCCAGAGTACATTTCCTATTTTCTTCATTCAGAAGACTTAGTAACCCTAAAAGTCACCTACTTTTAGCTTGTAATCTAACACGTTTTTAGAGAATATATATAAATTAAAGGCTAAACAAGTAATTTCACAGTGTGAAATTATTTTCTATCAGTTACTTTAAAAATTGCTAAAGAAACTTTTCTATAAAAGTTTAAAAACACATAATTTAGAGGAATTTATGTTAAAAACATGTCTAAAAATATGTTAAAAATTTTTAGAATTTAAAAGAGAATTCTAACTGTGTTGTCTAATCTGGTGACTCATCATTCTCATGGTCTCAGACATGCCTCTTAGTTGATATCCCTCTTTTAATGTGGTGTTTAATAAAGAACACCATGTTTAAAATATGATCAGATCACATACAAACACTTGTTGAAATTTAACAACCTTCTTTCACAAAGCTCAGCCTCACCAGCGTCTTTGATTGCATCTGCTTCTTCATCTTATTTGGGGCCTAGCTCCAGCAAGCACCACACTCTTTTGTTTGTTTCTTTCTTTCTTTTGGTTTTTTGCTGGCTGGCAGAGGAAATTTCTATAGGAGTATTGGGAAAGAAACTGGAAAGAAGATAAGAGGGCTTTATTGAAGATAGATTTACTTCAAGAGCAGAATTATTAAAAAAAGATTAAATTTTTTTATTTCTATAGCTTTAGGGGTACAAGTGGTTTTTGGTTACATTGATGAATTGTGTAATAGTGAAGCCTGAGCTTTTAGTATACCTGTCCCCTATATAGTATATATTGTACCCAATAGGTGATGTTTTATCTCTCACTCCCATCTCACTTTCCCCAATTCTGAATCTCCAATGTCCATTATATACTCCGTGTACCTTTTATACCCATGGTTTAGCTCCCACTTATGAGTAAGAACATACAATATTTGGTTTTCCATTCCTGAGTTACTTCATGTAGGATAATGGCCTCCAGTTCCTTCCAAGTTGCTGCAAAGGATATGATTTCATTATTTTTTATTGCTGAGTAGTATTCCATGGTATGTATGTACCACATTTTCTTTATCCACTCATCACATGATGGGCACTTAGGTTGATTCCTCATCTTTGCCATTGTAAATTGTACCGTGATAAATGTGTGCAGGTGTCTTTTTAATATAATGACTTCTTTTTCTTTGGATGGATACTCTCAGTAATGGGTTTGGTGAATTGAATGGTAGATCTAGTTTTAGTTCTTTGAGAAATGTCTATACTGCTTTCCACAGAGGCTGTACTAATTTACAGTTCCATCAGTGGCGTATAAGTGTTCAATTTTCAGCACACTTGTGCCAACATCTATTGTTTTCTGACTTTTTAATAATGGCCATTCTTGACTAGGGTAATATAGTACTCACTGTGATTTTAATTTGCATTTTCCTTGTCGTTAGAGATGTTAATAATTTTTTCATGTTTGTTGGCAACCTCTATATCTTCTTTTGAGAAATGTCTATTCATGTTTTTTGTCTACTTTTCGTGGGATTATTTGGGTTTTTTTGCTGATTTGTTTGACTTCTTTATACAATCTAGATATTCGTCCTTTGTTGCATACACAGTTTGTGAATATTTTCTCCTGTTCTCTAGGTTGTCTGTCTGCTCTGTTGATTATTTCTTTTGCTATGCAGAAGCTTTTTAGTTTAATTAAGTCTTATTTATTTTTGCTTCTGTTGCATTTGCTTTTGAGATATTAGTCATAAATTATTTGCCAAGTCAATGTCCAGAAGAGGTTTTCCTAAGTTTTCTTCTAGAATTTTTATGGTTTTAGGTCGTATATTTAAGTCTTTAATCCCTCTGGAGTTAATTTTTGACAATGGAGAGAGATAGGGGTCCAGTTTTATTACTCTGAATGTGGCTATCCAATTTTCCAAGCACCATTTATTGAACAAGGTATCCTTTCCCCAGTGTATGTTTTTTTTTTTTTAATCCAAACTTGTATTTTTTAAAAAACACCTTATGAAGAAGTAGGGTGGTCTGATTCTTTTTAAATTTTTGTTTCCATAGGTTTTTGGAGGAACAGGTGGTATTTTGTTACATGAGTACGTTCTTTAGTGGTGATTTGTGAGATTTTGGTGCACCCAAGCAGTATACTCTGAACCTAATTTGTAGCCTTTCATTCCTCACCCCCTTCCCACCCTTTCTGCCTGAGTCCCCAAAGTCCATCATCCTTATGCCTTTCATCCTCATAGCTTAGCTCACACTTATGAATGAGAACATACAATGTTTGGTTTTCCATTCCTAAGTTACTTCATTTGGAGTGATAGTGTCCATTCCTATCCAGGTTGCTGTGAATGCCATTATTACGTTCCTTTTTGTGGCTTAGTAGTAGTCCATTGTGTGTGGACTGTGTGTGTGTATATATATATGTGCAAAAAATTTGTTTATATATTTATATATTTTGTTTTATTTATATATTTTGTGCTTTTATGAATAGAAATTGGTTTATTAAAAGCTTTTTGTAGGAATTATAGAAATGCATATACACACACACACACACACACACACACACCACACACATATACATATCAGTTTCTTTATCCACTCGTTGATTGATGGGCATTTGGGCTGGTTCCATATTTTTGTAATTGTGAATTATGCTGCTATAAGCATGCATGTGCAAGTACCTTTTTCGTATAATGACTTCTTTTCCCTTGAGTACATACCTAGTAGTGAGATTGCTGGATCAAATGATCATTCTACTTTTAGTTCTTTAAGGAATCTCATGTTTTCCATAGTGGTTGTACTAGTTTACATTTCCACCAGTAGTGTAGAAGTGTTCTCTTTTCACTGAATCTACACCAACATTTGTTATTTTTTCACATTTTGATTATGGCCATTCTTGCAGGAGTAAGGTGGTATCACATAGTGGGTTTGATTTGCATTTCCCTGATTATTAGTGATGTTGAGTATTTTTTCATATGTCTGTTGGCCATTTGTATATCTTCTTTTGAGAATTGTTTATTCATGTCCTTAGCCCGCTTTTTGATGGGATTTTTTTTTCCTTAATTGTTTGTTTGAGTTCCTTGTAGATTCTGGATATTAGTCATTTGTCAGATGTATAGATTGTAAAGATTTTCTCCCACTTTGTGGATTGTCTGTTTACTCTGCTGCTAGGTGTATGTTTTGTTGGTTATAGGTATTTGGCTGTTATTTCTAAGTTACCTGTTCTGTTCCATTGGTCTATATGTCTACTTTTATACAAATACCATTCTGTTTTATTTACTGTAGCCTTATAGTTTAATTTGAAGTCAGGTAACGTGATGCCTCCAGCTTTGTTCATTTTGCTTAGAATTACTTTTTCTATTCGGGGCTCTATTTTTGGTTCTATATGAACTTAAGGATTTTTTTTTAACTCTGTGAAAAAGTGATGCTGATATTTTAGTAGGAATTGTGTTGAGTCTGTAGATTGCTTTGAGCAGTATGATCATTTTAATGATATTGATTCTTCCAATCCATGAGCATGGGATGTTTATTCATTTGTTTGTGTCATCTGTGATTTCTTTCATCAATGTTTTGTAGTTCTACTTGTGGAGATCTTTCACCTCTAATATGGTTAACCTTTGTTTCCCCGCAAAATCTTATCTTGAATTGTAATCCCCTGATGTTTAGGGAGAGACCTGTTGGGACATGATTGGACATGATTGGATTTATGGGGGTGGTTTCTCCTATGCTGTTCTCTTGGTAGTGAGTGAATTCTCACGATATCTGATGGTTTTATAAATGGTAGTTTTTCCTGTACTGATACACACTCACTCTTGCATGCTGCCATGTAAGACGTGTCTTTTCTTCTCCTTTTGCCATGATTGTAAGTTTCCTGAGGCTTCCCCAGCCATGGAGAACTGTGAGTCAATTAAGCCTCTTTTCTTTTTAAATTACCCAGTTTTGGGTATTTCTTTCTAGCAGTGTGAGAACAGAGTAATGCAACCTCCTTGGTTAAGTATATTCCTAGGTATTTTATGTGTGGAGAATCCCACTTATTGACTTGTGTATGTTGAATCATCCTTTCACGACTGGAATGGAACCTACTTGGTTGTGGTGAGTTATCTTTTTGATATGCTGTTGGGTTTGGTTTGCTAGTATTTGTTGAGGATTTTTGCATCTCAGTTCATCAGAGATAATGATCTCTATCTCTCTCTTTTTGTTGTGTCCTTTTCTGGCTCTGGTATCAGAGTGATACTTCATAGCATGAGTCAGGTAGGATTCCCTCCTTCTTAATCTTTTGATGGTTTCAGTAGTATTGGTACCAGATCTTCTTTGAATGTTTAGTAGATTTCCTGTGTGAATTCACCTGGTCTAGAGCTTTATTTTTTTGTTTGAAGATTTTTTATTGCTGATTCAATCTCACTACTCATTATTGATCTCCTGAAGGGATCATCAATTGTGCAGCATTTTCTAGAGACTTGAATATTTAAGAACCTTCATCTTTTAAATACAAGTTGAAAATACTTTCATGAATAAAATAAAATAAAAATTAATTTAACTAGCATCTGATTCATAGAATCTTTTTGTTGTTTTGTAGTTTAAGATCCAATTGTAATCTTAACTGGATAATAAGATTACAATTATTCTCATGAAAACCTCTTAGATCCCAATTTGGGTCCTCAAAAATTTGAATGCATGGGAAGTAGTTACAAAAGCAATAAACAAAAGAAAACATGTTAAGAGTAAAGAGTTAAAAATGGGGAAACTAGTCCTGAAAGGAGAATAAACATTCTAAAGAGAAAAGGAGAAAGAAATTGGAGCCCTAGAAAGATCAGTAGAGAGTGAAGGGAAAACAATAGTGGTATTAAAGGTGATACAAATGAAAGTCTGGGGTAGATGAATAAGAGGAGCTAGAAACAAGACGATTGATAGAGAAGGGCATTGTCACCAGAGTGTGCATTACAGTTAGAGGAACATCACCAAGAGAACTCACTGAGGTGGTAAAGTGAATGGAAGGAAACGTAAAGAGGAAGAAGGATTGCTATTAACTGCAGTGTTTCTGAAATTTTCTTGACTTAAGAATAAAAATAAACTGTGGGCAAATGGATTTTTTTTTCAGTTTAATATGAACTGTGGGGTCTGTATGGTTGAAATTTATTACTGGTTTTACATTCCTATGAAAATGAATTATTTTGAAATTTTATTACATTTCTCTTTGAATTATCTGCCAGTCTTTATTAGAAATCTGAGAGGTTAAAAAATCACATTTTCTATCCACATTTTCCCTCCAATCTTTTCAAGACCTACATTTAATTCTAAAATAAAATTATAGAGGTGAATACCTATACAAATAGTTGAATGGTGCTACCATATATTCCTAGACCCTCATTTAAACTTGCTATTTGTGAGACCTAAAAACAGCACAGCCCTTTTTAATCTTTTTCTACTCATCTAACACTGGCCTTTTCTCAGTTTTATATAAAATTATTTGGAATCATTTAAATATAACTTTCAGAGTTGTAATATTAATATCCAGATAACTGGCTTTTGCTAGGAAGGAATTTGTATGGCCTTATTCTCTTTTTAATTTTTTTTTAAATCACTGAATGAGCATTGAGATGTTAATTGACAAAATGAGCAAAATTTGATTTAAACTTAGTGTCTAACCAACTTCTTAGTTTCATAGTGCCCAGAAATGCCTTGGATGTAGCTTGCATTTGGTGTTCAGTATTGTGAGGCACTAATCAGCTAAGTACCATAATCCTCCTTACAGGGTACATTCTTACTTGATCTGGAGCTATATACAGCCACATAGTAACAGCATTAAAGAATAACCTTTTTCTTAACAGACCCATCACTAGAGGATTCTATGACTCCATCCTTGAATGAGTGTTGTTTTTGTGTAATTTTTTAGTAACTGAGTTTTGAAATAAAACAATTGTTAGCAAGTAGAGACTTTCAAATCATCTGATTAAGGATGGCTTCTATGATTTTGCCAGGGCTAGAAGGATTAAATGAAAGCACTGCCTGGCACACTGTTGATGTATTTTTGTCAACATGATGCTTCATGCTCGACAGATGTGCATTGGTTGAACAAAGGTAAAACAATAAAAATAGATTAAATATTAATTGTGATATGTAAAAATTTCTATATTTTTGATTTTTTATAAATATAAATTGATTTATTAAAAGCTTTTTGTAGGAATTATAGAAATGGGCCTTTGTTTTCATGTTTTACAGGATCATATACTTCTGTTAAATCCTTGATTTAATGTGTTTTAACAGCTTAAAATTTTAGAATTTGGTTGCAGTGTTACATTTAAACTGTATGGTTAGTTAGCATTGTGTAATTGTATTCATGAAGTATTATATTAGTTTATTTAGCAATATCCGTGCTTTATAAAGATTTTTAAAAACAAGTAGGTATTTTTTTCAGGTTATTGATTTTTCAAGTGTGATTTACATCTTCTTATTTATAAAGTAACAATTTTTTAATGATCTCTACTATTAATGCTTATGAGTCACAAAAATTTTCATATAGGTAGTACTTAATGTAAAATTTGAATTTATAAAAATTAGTAATCTTCAAATTCTGCACTGTATTTCCAGTGTTATAATTTTTAAAAATTGCATATTTCTTCAGTTGAGTTAAAATATGTAAATATTACAATGTAGGTTTCCATGTAATTTTTCAACGTTTATAAATGTTTTCAAATGTTCATTAGACTATATTTTCAGAGATTTGATTATTTTTTTATCAATATGGTCAGTATTATAGGTGGTATTAGTAACACAAATCACTTAAGATGGTAAAGCCTGTAAATATTAAAATGGAGGTTATGGTAAAAACATGATGAATTAATTTATGGCATATAAACCCTGGATGCCTTTGGGAAATCTGGAAGTGATTTTAATTGGGAAAGAAGCTTCATTGGAGTTTTTCTATCAGTCAGTATGCTTTTTGGACATGGAATTTAAGGAGTCTAATTGGTAGGATTTCCTATGCATACTATTTTGCATAGTTAGAATAACATTTATAATGGAGCATCAGATGTGTTATACAAGCTAGAATATTTAGAAATAGATTGAATAGTCCACATGACAAACAACTGTAAGCAAGGAGTAGAAATGATACTTATTACAGTAGATTTAGGATGTTTAAAATGTGGTTTTCTATAAACTGTTTCTAATTAAGGAGAGAATACTATGGTGAAAGAGAAAACAATTCTAACAATGCAGGTGGCAGTAAAGAGAAGTGAATTGATATTAGATAAATATAAAGTGAATATAAATATATACTGATATTGTTATAACAGAAATAGGGATTGATAGAATGCATAGGATTAAAGATTAAGGCACTATATGATGCCACAAACACATTTTATACTAAAGAAAGGCATAATTTTGGATTCTGCCTCTTAATTTCTCAGGGTCTTTGAAGGATTAAGTGAAATGTAAAATCCTAGATGAATCGTTCCTTTTCCTTTGTATTATAATAGATGAATTAAATACTGCTAAATGCCTTATGGTTCTTTAGAGAAATGTATAAATTATCAATGATATTGTTTTATCTATTAAATGTTTTCCACCTGATGATGATAAATGCTAAGTCTTGTTTATAAAGGCTGGTAGCAAAGATATAGACTAGAAACACATTACTTGAATTTACATTGATTTTATTTAGTTCCTGAAAGGAATATAGTATCATGAAATATAGAAGTTTAAAATTTAAAGGACAGTATATATGAAGTAATTCATAATATAGTTGGTAAAAATTATTTGATAGAATATTTATTATTTAGAAATAATTGATTGCAGGTTCTTCATTGTTTGATACATATATTGTTAGAATGAAATTGTGCCTTGTTTCTCGCATAGTGTTAACATACTGTAAAGTACTATACCTTAAAGTGTATTTTTGAAAACCTAAGTCTTTGTAACAGTGACAATAGTCATCCCAATTTCCGATTATAACCACTGTTCTATTTTTTATAGTGGTTATAATCTTAAATCCAGTACAAATCGACATCTACAGTATGATTCACATATTTCTGGCAAATTTCATAATCTCTAGAACGATGTGATTGCTAGATTTAACAATGAATTCAATTTTCCTAAGGTATGATTTTTAAAAAGTACCTAGATGGCTTGCTAGGAACTAATTATTAATAACCTTTCTCTTGGAACTGAAGTCCTTAATAGGAAATAAATATTTATCAGTAAGATAAAATATACTGTATTCACTTTATACTCTACTTTCAAAAATTCATGTTAATTCTTTAAGATAGGAATGAAGTGTTCCTTTTTTTTCGTACTTCTATACTCAGTTTGCATTAAATATATTATGGGAAATCCTTAATGCATTAAGCTTTCATGTAGGCTTATTAACTTGATGAATTTGTGGTATCAATAAAATCTTACCACCTATGAAATGGAAGATGGTTTCAGAATCATTCACCCTCTTAAGAACAAGGAATGTGTCTTAATCATTTCTGTATTCCTAATTTATATGATAGTGTGTGGCATTTATTTCTTACCTAATATATGTTTGTTAAAGTAATATATGAGTTAACATGTAAAATCTACGTCTCTCAATTTAAAGCACAAACTCCTAAGGATTTAATGGTTATATAGTTTGAAATAACTGGCTAATTGCAAAAGTATGACTAAGAACTGTAGATTCCTTAAATCTGGTGTTCTTTTCATGATAGACTACTATCATGCCAGAGTATTTTTTTTTTAGTCAAATGTATAAAAGTAATGACAAAAGTAAAATGAATGATGCACAGTGCGCACACACATATACACACAAACAGGGTGTTACTATAAATTTTTTTTGAATGTTTTGTTTTGATTGTAAATTTTAAACTGTAGGAATCTATGGTTTTATGTAACAATTGTAATCTAAAAGATTTGTAATTAAGTCCTAAATGTTTTTTATATAAATGTAAATGCTAAAAAATGTCATATCCACTTTCTTAATTATGAAACATTTAAGGGATACACTAATTTTTTCACTTTCTACAGTAGTTATTCCTTTATAGTTCCAGGTTAGAGTTTATCCTGGCTTTGTACTTACATGAGATTTGAAAGGTGGAGGATATACAGAAGCCATTATTGTCATGCGTTAGTTGTTGGCTAGCAGATGGGCAGATATAAAAGTCTTAGTGGCTCCTGGGCAAACTCCTGTTAATTGGCCACCCTGATGCTTTAGGTGGTTGAAATAATTGCTGGCAGATGTCCATAGACTCTTGGCATTCATAGCAGCTTTCTAATGTCCATTTTGAGAACCCTTGTCTCTGCATCTTCAGGCTAAGATCATCAGCATTAACTTTCCTGGCTTTCATTCCTGTAGCCCATTCAACCGTTGTGTAGCTTCTGGTTCCTGAATTAAAACCCTTCCTACCTGGAAAACCTAGAATAACTTCTGTTTTTGTTAGTGAACCTAATTGATAGATTGGCAGACTGTATTCCAAATATGAGGGAAAAAGATTCTGTGACCCAGGGGAGATATTAGAGAAGAGTGCTGCTTTTTCCAGGTTGGGTCATTCTACTCTGTCCTTTCTCTGTTCTTGCTTTTGGACTAATAAACCATTGACTAAGAAATTCACAACTGGACTGTTGAATCTTAGTCATCTTTAACTTCAACTACTTCACTCTTTCATTATCTGCTGTTCATGTTCTGGCAAAATCCCCATAATAGTTTTCTAAACCTTTTCTGTTATCTTCAGGATTCTAATCCTATTGCTTTTCATGACTAATAGTTGATATTATCTGAGTTTATTCCAGAGAAAAGGTTGGTGTGAATATTTTGTTAACAGGGTATTATGTGTGATTGCAAGGTTCACTAGGTTTTACCAGTGTTAGAAGGGTAAGTTGAGAACGTAATAGGCAGTTTCTTCTTCTGAGACTATAAGGAAATATGAGGGGTCAGATGTAGAGACTTAGTAGAATAATATCACCAAGCTGGCCTTAATCTAAATGAAGATGGAATAAAAATAGCAGTTTTTCTGATTTCTAGGATTTTTGTAATGAGTGGATCATTATTATTTATCTATTTAAATTGCTTATCTCAAGTTAGATCGATTAAAAAATGTTGGAGACATGATGATAAAATGAAAATGTAGGTGAACCAATACTAGGAATGAACTAGACAGATGATGAATGAAAACGATTTTTAAGAGCCAGCACTTAGTTTTAGTCAGAAAGTATTCAACTCTTGAGCCAAATCAGTTTGGCTTCATTACATTTTCAGGTAACTTTCATAATATGTTAGGTATAGAGAAGATGGAAGAAAATATTTTTCTAAGCTGCTGAATAATAGTTGGTGGATAGTGGAAGTGTATGTAGCAAGCCAAGCAAGGAAATTTGAATAAAGGCTATTTTATAGCAGTGGAATATCATATTATCTAATTTTGGAGCATAAGCATATTCCAGATATAGTGTTGCAGGCACTTAATAACCACAACAAAGTACTTATTTGAACTTAATATAATGAATACTACTGAAACCATTGTTTTGGTATGCCTTTAAAATGAAATTTTAAAAAGGCAAAAGGACTACTTGGTTATCCATCAACCTGCCAGCAAATCAATGAAATGTAAAATTGATAAATTTTTGCTCTTCTCATTGTTCTTTTCCTTTGGTTACTTAGGAAAAGAAGCCCATCTGTGTCCAGAGATCAGAATAGAAGATACGACCAAAGGGAAGAAAGAGAGGAATATTCACAGTATGCTACTTCGGATAGCGCAATGCCTAGATCTCCATCAGATTATGCTGATAGGCGATCTCAACATGAACCTCAGTTTTATGAAGACTCTGATCATTTAAGTTATAGGGACTCCAACAGGAGAAGTCATAGGCATTCCAAAGAATATATTGTAGATGATGAGGATGTGGAAAGCAGAGATGAATACGAAAGACAAAGGAGAGAGGAAGAGTACCAGTCACGCTACCGAAGTGATCCGAATTTGGCCCGTTATCCAGTAAAGCCACAACCCTATGAAGAACAAATGCGGATCCATGCTGAAGTGTCCCGGGCACGGCATGAGAGAAGGCATAGTGATGTTTCTTTGGCAAATGCTGACCTGGAAGATTCCAGGATTTCTATGCTAAGGATGGACCGACCATCAAGGCAAAGATCTATATCTGAACGTAGAGCTGCCATGGAAAATCAGCGATCTTATTCAATGGAAAGAACTCGAGAGGCTCAGGGACCAAGTTCTTATGCACAAAGGACCACAAACCATAGTCCTCCTACCCCTAGGAGGAGTCCGCTACCCATAGATAGACCAGACTTGAGGCGTACTGACTCACTACGGAAACAGCACCACTTAGATCCTAGCTCTGCTGTAAGAAAAACGAAACGGGAAAAAATGGAAACAATGTTAAGGAATGATTCTCTCAGTTCAGACCAGTCAGAGTCAGTGAGACCTCCCCCACCAAAGCCTCATAAATCGAAGAAAGGAGGTAAAATGCGCCAGGTTTCGTTGAGCAGTTCAGAGGAGGAATTGGCTTCCACGCCCGAATATACAAGTTGTGATGATGTTGAGATTGAAAGTGAGAGTGTAAGTGAAAAAGGTAAGTTTTCTAATTACACATTTTGCTGTAATTGATTAGATAAGCGTTTTTTTATAGGTTGTATTTCTGAGTGAAAATGTAATAGGTATTACTAGCTTTATTTTAAAAGTCTTTTGATGGTATCGAACGTGTGAAGAAAACTTCATGTTATAAAAAGTATCTTCTGTTGTTCAGGTATAAGAACAACAGAATGATGTTCTATTGATTTTTAAAAATTGCTTTCTTGCTTTGTTTCTGAAAGTTTTCTTGTATCACTTGGCAGCATATTTCAAAAATATCCATTAACTGTAGTTTTAAAAATAACATTAATTTTTTGTCTCCTTGTAAAAGTAACAATATGTTCACTATAAAACATCTGAAAAAGTCTTCAAAGCATAAAGAATGAAATGCAAGTTATCCGTATTTCTTTCCCCCGATATAACCATTGTTAACCTTTTATTGTATTTTCCTTCTTTTTTTTTCCTATGCATGTATGGTTTATAGATTTATAAAATTGGTATCTTGCTATGTATAATTTTGTATACTGATGCTTTCAATTGTTATCACATCATAAGTGGTTTTTCCCCAAACCATTAGATGTTCTTTAGTAATACATTTTAAATAGCTACACTAACATTCTATCATAAGATTATACCACAAACTAAATATTTGTTTATTTGGGGCATTGCCGTGGCTTCCATTTGCCAATGTAAATTATAATGGTTGTCTTTATACATACTTTTTGCCTACATCTCTTGAGTATTTCAAAAATATATATTCGTACTTTGGATTATTTTAAGCTTTAATTCAGATTACCAAATTGCTTTCCAAAAAGGTTGTAACATGCTTTACTCTTGTCAGATGTACTTGAGTTTTCAGTCTCAATTCACCAAATCTTTGCCAATTGAATAGCCACAAAAATGCTATCTCTTTGTCATTTTAATTTGAATTTGATTGTAAAGTTGAATGTTTTATACGTTTATCTGCATTTGATATCTTCTGTGAATTATCTGTTCATTCCTTTAATTCTTTCTGCCCTTCTTTCTCTGGGTATTAGTTTTTCTCTTATTGATTTAAAAGCGCTTTTTATATAGTTAGGATTTCACCCCATTTAACTGTTATTTGCCAAATACATTTCTCATTTTAATGTTTACCTAGTATTTTACTTTGTTTATTTGAAACTATTGAATTTAATGTAGCTAAACCTTTGTATTTGGTGATTTTTTTCCATTATTTTCATCTTTAAAAGCTCTTTATTCACTTCCAAATCAATTAAGTATTTAACTGTATATTATGTCATTTTTAAATTATTTTTTAACCATTAACTTTTTAAACATTCTGGAATTTATTTTGGAATATGAGAAAAATATCCCAGATTGATGAGTATCATACCAACCTCCTACTCCCAATTTCCTTATACCATTTGATGAATAGTCAATTTTTTCTTTATAGAATCAACAGGAATCACAAGGGATATTCAAGAACAGAGCTAGGTATGAAATGATTATGGAATCATTTTATACTGTACCAAAATAATTAGCTAGAACACATAAATTGAGAGTTTCCATTCTGAATTAAAAATAAAAACTGTGATATAAAAATAACTAACAAGAAATGAGGGGCCTACAGGAAGAGCCGTAAAATTTTACTGAGTAGCGTAAGGAAGATGTGAATAGCGGTTCCTAATTAGGAAGGCTAAGTAGTATAAAGATGCAAGCTCTTTGCAGATAATCTCTTGGAGTTAATAATATTCTAGACATAATACCAATTGGACCCTTGAAGTATTTTATTTCTAAAGTTAATCTGGAAGAAATAACACTTGTAAGAATAGTTAAGAGTAGTGAGGGAGAACTCACTTGACCAGATAGTATAAAATGACAATAATTGAAAATGTGGTACTGCTAGATAATTTGGACATATCAGTGAAATTTTAATATATTAAAACTAATAAATGATAAAATATAAAATGCACAACAATCCAAGAGGGAAAAGATAAACTATTCAACAAATAGGATTGGGGAAATGCATATGCAGTTTTAAAAAATCAAGTTAGGGGTATTTCATATTTGTTGCATTCAAATGATAAATACTAAGAAAAACTTGCTTATTAAAATATAATTATCTATAAAGAGCAACTGTCAATCTTAATTAATTTTTTGTGGAGTATATACAAATTTTATTTTCCCTAAGCTGTAGTACTTCCTTAAGTATATTTAATCATCTTTAGTTTGGTCATTTTTCACAATTGCCAGAGTATATCATGATACTAAAAAATAAGAAAAAGGATAGTTTTGTTATCTTTGGTGGTTTGGTTTAGATTCTATCTGGTAGGTATTTCTGTTATCCTTTGCTAAAGTAATGCCTTCACTTGTACCACATAAAAATGTAAAAAACCCAGAAATGTATCAATTCAGTGCTTGAAAGCTTTTTTATATGTGATATCTTTATTTTAGTATTCTGAAGTATCCACTTATAAAAATCTCATATAAATAAAAAGGTATATATGAGTTAAATTAAAATCCTATTTGAAACAAATTAGCAAAGCTAAAACACTTAGAAAATATAGAAAAAAAATGCCTCTCACATTTTTTTTATCCCCAAACTTGAACTTCTAGTAGACACTGTTGAAAATAGTCCTCTTTCTCATGTATTTAATCATTGTTTCACAGAGGACAGTTTCTGCCAACATGTATTCGGCAGAAAACTACACTTTAATTTGAATTTGGAGGAATAAACTTGAATGAAGTAATCTTTTTTATGTTTAATATTTCCCCAATAATTGAATTCAGTGAGGATAAATTGTAGCTGTTGAGACACTGGGATATTATGGGAAAGAGATTGAATTATATCATGTCTTGGCTTTTCATCATTAAAGTAGCATTTTTTTTTTTATTATTTGTGGAAAATTGGCAATTTGATTTGGGAATAAATTACCTTTAGAAGTATCTAACATTGTGGTTCATCTTTGATAGTTAACTAATGTTTGAAAATTCTTCCTAATAGTTAAAGAAATTTTGCTAGTGAATTTTAAACATGTTTTTCTGTATTTTTATATGTAGAGACATCATTCTAAGAACCAACCAACTTTTAAAAAATAATCACCATTTTGTTTTATTATACCTACACTAAATAACTCCAAAGAATGTGTTTTACAACTCCGATATCTTTCTCCTTGTCTTTACTTTTCTGTTTCTTTTCAATTTTGTGCATAATCTTTCAAAAATATGCAAGGCAAATTTTCATCAAGTTATCTAATTTTAAAATGTTAACAACACTTTATAGATAGCACCAAGCAACATTATCATTGCAAAATAATTTTTTTCTAGGTCCTAGTACATCATAGCTTCTACTACGTAGCAGAATCTTTCCTGGTCTATAAATAATAAAATTCCTTGGCAGTTGGTAGCAAGTTTATAATTTACTCTACCTAATTTTTTTTTCTCTGCTGTCCTTTTGGATAGTCTGTTTCTTTTCTTCTATCTTTAAGTTTTGGCTTGTCTCTTACTTGTCGCTTCAGATGGATTTCATTATTTTAAATATACAGAGTTTCACTCAAATTTATAATAGATGTCATTTCATTCAGTATATTCTGTTAAATGATGCTGCTAATTACAATGACTGGGCCATAGTTTGTGTAACAAAAACAGAGGTTTCATGGGAAAAGTATCAGTTTTGGAGTAAAAGAAGATGATCAAACCCTTCACTAACTATGTGATTTAGTTCTACCTTTTTAACCACTCTAGGTCTGTTTCTTTACCTATAAATCTGTAAATCGGGATAATAGTATCTCTATTGTTCAGTCATTGTAAGGATCAGATGAGACTGCGTATACCCAATACTCATCATACAGTATTCAAATAATTTTTGGATTACTTAATGTTCTGTGATAGTTAAGACTTCTATAGGACAACTCTAAAGAGCTCTGAATGAAAGTATAATTGTGGTCATATGGATGTGGTCATTTGTGTTGGTTTCGCCTCTTCCAAGATCTGTCCTAAATTGAATGAAGCTTGTTTTCAGGGTAGAAAGAATATGCTTAACTTGTTGAGATGTAATTTTAAGATGTAATTCAATGTCTCACTGAATACTGAACACCTATTTACTCATTTTTCTGCCAAGAACTCTTTCAATACCTATCATTTGCAAGGTGTTGGATTGGATCCAGTGGAAAATGCAGAAATGAGTTACACATTTTTTCTATCCTAGAAATTGAGAATCTAAAATAACTAGCAATATAAGGCCATTGTACTAAACAGGTACCATAGGACTTCAGAGGAAAGAAGCATTAGTTGTATTTACTGATTTTGCATGCTCTTTATGTCTTGTAACACTTTTCTTTTACTCAGTGTGATATAGTTTGCTTTTTACAACACTAAATTGATCGCTTTCCCATACTTTGTGTTGGGTTAGGAAATTGCAAACTGATGTTTTTTTCATTTTTTTGTTTGTCTGTTTGTTTTTTGCCTTTGGGTTATAGAAGGAGGTAAGTCTTAGATTGCTAATGTCATAGTATTTCTGAATTTAAATATTTTGAACATTCTTCTCAAAGTTTAAAATATATTTCTTTGTAGCCTTTAAAAATAATATTGGATTTCTAATTTTATCTATTATTTTCTTATTGAGTAGTCTATAGCAGGTTTCTCAACCTCAGCACTACTAACATTTGAGGCTGGATAATTGTTCTGTTGCACTATCTCATGCATTGTAAGGTATTTAACAGCATCCCTGGCCTCTACCTACTAGATGCCAGTAGCATCCCTAATCACAGTTGTGACAGCCAAAAATATCCCCAGACATTACAAAATATCTCTTGTGGGGCAAAGTTCACCATCTCCAACCCTCGTCCTCATCCTTATCCCCTTCATTGGGTCTCCTCCCCACTTCACTTTCAGAACCAATTGAGAGGATCATAACTATCATTTTTTTAAAAGGAGTAGACTAGAATAGAGTAGAAAATACCAAAGTCAAGTTCACAGAGTAAGGGTAATTGTGTTCAGTAAATTTTTGCTTTGTTACAATGTAAAACATATATTTCTTTCTGTAGATTATGACCAAAAATGTTTTAAAGTTACTCACTTACATTAGAATTTTGTGACTCACTTGATGCTGGTGTTTCGCGTTTAGACCCAGAGAAACGTCTAGAAATTAGTTTCAGTGGCGAGTTAATATCTCGTATAATAGATTCTGAACTTTTCCTTAGATATATTTTAATCTTAATATTATAATCCAGTGTAATTTTTCACTTTAATTAAATAGCCATGTTGTTAACCATTTGACCAACTGCACAAAAGATGCCCCATTTGATCTTCTTTAAGTTACAATCTGTTGTGGGGAGTTTTAGTTTCTTCTGTGTTCCATGGCCTAATCTGACTATTTTTACCTGGTAGTTGCAGGCCTTTATTTTTTCTGTATAAAATTTTGTGTGAGAAGTGGCCTAGCAAATGCAAGAATACATGTGTATGGTAGTTTTCTAGCTGTAAATTATGAAATGTTTGAATCAATTCTTACATGTGAAATTAGCACAACACACTTTTACTTATTTTGTAAGATGAGAAGGTGAATGGAGATGGTGGTGGATTAATTTGGAGAAAAGACCTAGCATAGGAGGAAGGAAAAATAGACTACACCTTTCAGATAGAAGCATGATCCTTTAAGCTTTAAAAACAAACCCAAAAAATATTGGCTTTGTATTTGTCTGAATTTAGATGTTGTCAGTATCATTAGTGAAATTTACTGCCTTACATAGTCTCATAATTTTTTATAATTTTTAAGTAATGAATTTACTATACGTTTGTAAAGAAAATAGGCTATTGAAGACAATGTACATTAGCAGTGTGAGAAAAATATTAATTTATGGTATCTGAGACCAATTAAACATCTGAGGAATTCGAAACCAACTGGACTCAAAAATTTTTAGGACAAGTTCTAATAATAAGAATATGTTAAAAATTATTAGATGGCTAGATAACAAATTTTTTTTTTTTTTTTTTTAATTTGAGACAGGGTCTCACTCTGTTATCCAGGCTGGAGAGCAGTGGCATGGTCATAGCTTACTGCAGCCTTGACCTCTTGGGCTCAAGAAATCCTTCTGTCTCAGCTCCCCAAGTAGCTGGGACCACAGGCTTTCACCACCAAGCCCAGCTAATTTTTAAATTTTTATTAGAGATGAGGTCTTACTGTGTTGCCCAGGCTGGTCTTGAACACGTGGGCTCCAGCAATCCTCCTGCCTCAGCCTCCCAAAGTGCTGGGATTACAGTTGTGAGCCACCACTCCTGACATGCAATAACATTTACTAAGACTTTCACAAGTAAAATTTTTAAAAAGTCAAAGATTGATTATTCTCTTATGTATTCACTCCACCTATGGGTAAAATAATCTTATGCTAAATAATTATTCCAATTTTAATGTGAGTCTTAGGACTTTACCCTTGAATAAAAAGGACCCAATCACATTGATGTTACTTGGATATAATAAATTCCTCTGTTGCTGTATTAGGCATCATTGTAACTCCTGACCTCAGGTAATCCGCCCGCCTCGGCCTCCCAAAGTGCTGGGATTACAGGAGTGAGCCACTGCGCCTGGCGCAAATTTTAATTGAAAGTGAAAGCTGTTATGTTGGATTAGAATTCAGTAGAGGATGCCTAGATTTTAATATTTAGTAGAGCTTTAAACATTTGATGATTAAATTTCTTCAATGGATAGAAAAATGTATACTTTTATGGAGGATATATTGTTATATTATTATTATTATTAATCGATGAGAGACATAAAAGAGTAAATGCCCTTATGGTATTACAAATGGTGTATAGGGCATTTATAATTGAGCTGAAAAGCATTGAAATAGCAGACAAGTTGGGTCTAAGACTAATTCAGTATTTCAAGAGGTATAGAGTAGATTCATTCATTCATTTATTGATTATTTCTTTCAACTAAAATATATCAAATGTCAATAATATGTAGTACTAGAGTATGAAACATGAAATAAGATAGCATTTTTTCTTGCTCTAGAATTCCACCTTTGGGGTACGGGAGTAAAATCTTAGACTGTAAATTTAACTGCATATATGGTTGACTTATCCTAGAAAATTGTATCTGGGATAGGCTTTTATTTTTGTTAGCCTGTGCTAGAAATATTACACAAGTGAAAGGATTTTAGAGTTGATTTAGCAGCAAAACAACTTGACTTCTTATTTAAGCCTCAACCTTTTGGATATACAATGTAATTTTACTGCATGTGGGAGATTATCCATTTATTATGAAGTCTCACTTGAGAAAATGATCAGATAACGCAGTCTAGATTAGGGATAGTTAAACTATGGTTTGTGTGCCCAATTCAACCCATCACTTTTCTCTGTATCTCTTGTTTTTGAGCTTGGAATGTTTTTTACATTTTTGAATGGTTAAAAAAACTTAAATATTTTGTGATATAAAAATCACATGAAATTTATTTTTTATTATACTTTATGTTCTAGGGTACATGTGCAAAACGTGCAGATTTGTTACATATGTATACATGTGCCATGTTGGTGTGCTGAACCCATTAACTCATCATTTACATTAGGTATATCTCCTAATGCTATCCCTCCCACCTCCCCCGACCCCACAACAGGCCCCGGTGTGTGATGTTCCCCTTCCTGTGTCCAAGTGTTCTCATTGTTCAGTTCCCATCTATGAGTGAGAACATGTGGTGTTTGGTTTTCTGTTCTTGTGATAGTTTGCTGCGAATGATGGTTTCCAGCTTCATCCATGTCCCTACAAAGGATATGAACTCATCCTTTTTTATGGCTGCATAGTATTCCATCGTGTATATGTGCCACATTTTCTTAATCCAGTCTGTCACTGATGGACATTTGGGTTGGTTCCAAGTCTTTGCTATTGTGAATAGTGCCGCAGTAAACATATGTGTGCATATGTATTTATAGCAGCATGATTTATAATCCTCTGGGTATTTACCCAGTAATGGGATGGCTGGGTCAAATGGTATTTCTAGTTCTAGATCCTTGAGGAATCGCCACACTGTTAAATTTTAGTGTATATAAACTAAATTTTATTTACACATGCCAACCCAGTCATTTATGTATTGCCTATCGATTCTTTCATCAATACTTTTTTTATGACAGAGTTGAGTGGTCGAGACAGATTACATGTTTGCTGTCATTGCTTTGCAGTGCTGCTCAGCAACTGCAAATTACAGTGACATGTTTATGACTCCACAGTGTTTTGAGTAGCATGCACACAACCATGCTGTGACATTTCATTTATTTTTTATTAACTGTGCACACATTATGTCATATCAAGAAAGGATAAGGAAAGTGGACTTTGAATGTTACAGCTTTAAGGCACCATGGAATGTGGATCACATGTTACCAGATTAAACACCCATCACAATATTATCAACTCACAGGAAAGCAAAGTCCAGAAAAATTTGAAAATTTAAGTCACCAGATTTGGTGACTTTTCTTAATGAACTTAACCCAAAATTATGAGACAAAAAATAACTATTTTTAAGAGAAATTTATACTGTGGTAAAGTTATTTCAACAATTAATGTTTGAATCTTAACTAATGTCAAGCTGTTTTATATACTTGACTTGGTGTCAAAAGTTAAAACAAAATAGCAAGATCTCTATCCCTGCAGAATTTTGCAGTAGAAATATCTTCTAAGCTCAAACTACAGTTCCAGCAATGTTTATCAGACTTCAGTGTGAATACAAAGAAACCTCCGTATTTCAAAATTTGTTTAATTGTGCAGTTGAGGACCTTCAACTAGAAATGGCTAATCTGCAATATAATAACATGCTAAGCTTTTAGTAGAAGAATCTAGTAAAAAACTAGAAATGTATTACAAGGGATAAATATGCATAGTTAGATTATATGTTTATCAATTGATATCAGTGTTTGGCAGTACCTGTCTGTATGAAAAGAAAATTTTTGAAGATCAAATACCTCTTATTACAGATCAGTGGTAGCAGATGAAATTTTGATGATAGGAAACACTAACATTGAACCCCAGTTACGTGAAATATTATCCTCAAAATGTATAGGTCTATATTTCAAAAATTACAGTCAACTATTTATATTTTAAGTTTCATCAATAAAAATTGTAGAAATTTGTCTTCACTGTTATTACTTAAGACCTACATAATAGCCTCGATTTTGCTCTTTTGCTCCTAAAATATTTGTTATTTGGCTCGTCAGAGAAAAAGTTTGCCGATCCCTGGATTACATGCATTGTTAATTTTCGATAGTTATCTTGAGATCAGTTGATGATATTTTCTAAAAATGAGCAAATAATCATTAATACTTTTTTTAATTTTTAAAAGCTAAAAAAATTAAGTTTTAAAAATTAAACATTGTTATAATTTATTATGCCTTTTTCTGCTGGACATTTATTTTCTTCAGAATTTAAATTACTTTGCTTCACTTTTTAAGCAATATAATTTATTTTAGGAAATAAAATTAGGTGTACTTACTGAGTTGTTATCGTATTTTCCTGTAATTCCTTGACAAGGGTTTTTTTTTTTTTTTTTTTTTTTCATTTTTGAACATACTTTTAATAGCTGCTTTAAAATCTTTGTCCTAAATCCAATATCTATCCCACTGAGAGTCAGTGTCTTAGCTCAGACTACTATACCAAATTACCATAGACTGGATAGCTTATAAAGCAGATGTTTATTTTTTACAGTTCTGGAGGTTGGGAAGTTTGAGATTAAGGTACTGGCAGATTCAGTGTCTAGTGGAAGCCCTCTTCCCAAGTTGCAAATAGCTCTTTTTGCTGTATTCTTACATGATGTGGGAGAGATAATCTCTCTTGTGTTTCTTCTTATAAATGGACTAATTCTATCATGAGGGCTCTACTCTCATGACTTCCCTAAGACTTCACCTCAGAAACTATTATATTGGGGATTAAGGCTTCAACACATGAATTTGGCAGGAGGGGCATGCAAACATTTAGTACATAGCAGTCAGTTTCTTTGAATGATTTTTTTTCCTAGTTATGAGTAATGTTTTCCTATTTCTTTGAATGTCTTATAATTTTTGGTTGAAAATTGGGCATTTTAAATGATGATCATGTAATAACTCTGGATTCTTACAGATTTTCCTGAGGATTATGTTTCTTTTTTCTTTTCCCTTTTTCAGTAACTTTCTTGGACTTAAAGTATAGAATTTGCCTCCCTGTGGTATGTGTCCCTCTGAAGTCTCTACTCTTTGGGTCATGATCCAAATTGTTAGCCAAAGATTGGGGCAGAAGTTGTGCTCAAATATCTTGAATTTGAAAGCCTCCACCTTATGCCATTTAATCTTTGTGTGGTATACGGACACATTTAAAGTTCAGCCAGTTCTCAAGTAACTCTTGGGTTTTACTTTCTACCATGCTCTCTCAGGATCTCCCCTGTGACTAAGAAGTGATATAATTTATTAGCCTGATATATGTGGAGAGTGTATTTAGCTTTTCTGAGGGTCTCTTATTTCCATGGTCTTCCTGTTAAATTTCTGACTGATCTGTTTCACCCTTTGTTGGACCACAACCTTAGGCTAGAAAAATTGCTGGTTTTCTGTTTCTTACTGGGTTTGCCTCTTTTAGCTGGAAAAACCTTGGGTTTTCAGCTCCACTCCAAATCAAGTTTATGTCTTCTGGTAGCAAAAAAGCTGCTGGTTTTCCCAGCCATCATCACACTGATAGATTTATTGATCCTTTCAGTAGACCCCTTCCATGTTTGTACTCTGGTAGAAGAAAGTTATGGAAGCAACCCTAGGTAAGAAGGTAACATATATCTGTTGTTATTATCTGAAGCTCTAGAAGTTTTTCTCAATTTGGTATCTGCTTTTGTTTGGTTTCCACAGCCATGCAATTGTTGTGACCAATTTTTCAAGACTTATACTTGATTTTTGTGAAGAGAAGTAGTTAACACTTTGTGCCACTACCTAGAAATACCACCTTTTGCATGATTTTGTGAGTCTGGAATTCAGGCAAGGTTCAACTGTGTAGTTTTTCTTCTTCATATGATGCTATAAAGGTTAACACTGGTGGAATTTAGTTGGTGGTATGAGCTCATCTAGAGTGTCCAAGATGACTTCTTTTGCACATCTGATACCTTAGCAGGGATGGTTAGATGGGATTCTGAACCAGTGCACCTACTTTTGGTCTCCCTAACATAGCAGTTTCCAGTTAGCAGGACTTCTTATATGATGGCTCAGGGCTCGCAGAGCTATAATTCTGAGACACCACTTATTCTGTCCTAGCTTTGGACTCATGTGGCATCATTCCTACCATATTCTATTTGGTATTAAAGAAAAGTCACAGAAAATACATGGAGAGGGATCTACAGAAGGGCATGAATACTGGAAGACATGGTTTGTTCAAGGACCATCCAAAGAGCCCAGTTACCCAAAGGGCTTTAAAGCATGATACATACATCTTTTTTTTTTTTTTCCTTATTCCCATGGATATTTTTACAAACCACTTCTCCAGACATCCTTGTCTTCAATCTTGTCAATTTTTTTTTCCTTGTTGGCCTATTAATTAGCCAAGCCATTTGTCCTGCCTATGTGTTTGTATATATTCTTACTTCATGGCACCTTCTTTTTCTATACAAAGTGGATGGCCATCTGAAGCCCTGCCCTATTTTCTTCATTGCTTTCTTTCAGGGCCACTCTTGAATAGGGCTGTGGTACAGCACCAGTCTACTTTTGGCTTTTATGCACATGCTGAGCTATCCCATCAGTGAACCAGGCATGATGTTTGTCCTCCTTTGTCAGGTAGCCATAAGTGGCCCCTTGTGTGGCCATAGATGTGAGCTGAGGGAGAGATGACAACACAATATTAGTAGATGGTATGGAAGTCTGGGTTACCTTCATATGTGTTTTACTTATGCCCTCTGACCCTACTGATGCTCAAACATGGATCACTACTTCTGTCTTATAATGAATCATTGTTTGGCTTGTCCAGCCTTTCAGTTTGCAGACCTAGCAGATGCTAGCTTATAATGGGCACTTCTAGTTGTTTGGTCATTGAAGATTTATGACTAGATCTTTGTCCTCCGCCAGGGCTAGGAGCATACCAAGAACTGTTTTCCAAGTAGTAGATAGGTTTCCACTGCAGACTACATGGCCTTGTTCCAGAAACAAGTGTGTACATTGTGATTGTCCTAGTGAGACTTGCCATAAGTTGTATACGGCTTCTTTTCCCGCCATAGATGCATCTAATACCATACAGTCTGTTACATAATGTGGCCCAAGTGACAGGGTTGGACTTTATCTAAAGCATCTTCCCGCTCTGTGTTCCATTTTGAACTGGAAGCCTTCTGTGATTCTTGGCAATTGAGTCCAAGCAATATTCCATAGTGTGGAATATGCTACCTTCAGAATCCAAATAGATAACCTACCACGCAGTGTGCTTCCTTCTCATTGGTGGTAGGCACAAGAGGTAATAATCTATCCTTTGTCTCAGAGGGGATGATCTGACCATTCCCATGACCACTAGGTCTCTAAAAATTTCTCTGGTGTTATAGGCCTCTAAATCTTTGTAGAATTTACCTCCTACCCTCTAAAGAGTATATGACTAAACAAGACTTCAAATATAATTACTACTTTCTCACCATGTAGTGAATCAATATGATGTTCTGTGGAATGTCCCTATGGTCTCAGTCTTTTTGGACTGTATTATGGTAGAAGGCAACAGAATTAGCATAACCCTAGAAAGAACTATCAGTATGTCTTTTTTCCATCCCAGGTGTATATGAGTAGTTCTGGTCGTTCTTGATAGGAATGGAAAAAAACACATTTACCAATTCAGTGTCTGCGTATCTTGTACTTGGGGTGGTATTAATTATTTAGGGAAGATGCAACATCTGGCAAGTTAACCTGAGATGGGGCTACTACTTGATTGAGTTTATAGTAGTCCACTGTCATTTTTCAGGATGTATCAATGCACTTGTTTTTTCAGGGGGGCAGACTAGTGAATTAAAAAAGGAATATAATGTGGGCCATCACCTTTGTGTCCTTTTTTTATGTGTAATTTTCACCAGTGGGAGATGGAATTTTCATAGGCTTAGGCTTGATTTTCCCCATTATGGTAGTTCTTTTTGTTTGTTTGTTTGAGGTGGAGTCTCACTGTTGTCTCCCAGACTGGAGTGCAATTGTGTGATCTCAGCTCACTACAACCTCCACCTCCCGGGTTCAAGCGATTCTCCTGCCTCAGCCTCCCCAGTAGCTCGTATTACAGGTGCCCACCACCACGCCCAGTTAATTTTTATATTTTTAGTAGAGACAAAGTTTCACCGTGTTGGCAAGTCCATTATCGTAGTTCTTAATTCCACAGGCCAAGGAACTAATGTAGGGGTTATTCTGAATACCAAGTATGTCCATTTGGAGACTGCTGTAATTACCACTAAATGGCATCTGTGGAATTATTGAGCCCACCATGGGCCAGACCTGGGCCAGGACTCAATTTATTACTTATTTTCTATATACCTCTAATTTAAAAGTGGGGTTATGATGACACTGGGATTTTCAGTGTCACTGTCAACTCGGTTCATTGTGTCCAGTGGTTCTTAAAATGTGTGAGTTATTTCCTTTCCTGTGTTTACTGTTACCTGAGAAAATAGCTGAATTTACTTTCTGTGGTGTTAGAGTTCTTCCTCCTGGCAACTCATCCTTTCTTTCAGTCACAAAATTCCATGTCTGAAAACTGGTTTAGATCCAGAAACTATGCAAGGAGTTTTGTCTTTTTATTGGGGTGGTTTCCCTTAGCCTCCTGATCATCCATAATTGTTTGTTTTGATTATATAGATTGGACATATCCTCATTTGTTGCCCATCTGTCTTGCCCCTAGGGATGCTATACTCAATGATCTTCTCCTTAGCTTTGTGTATCAATACTCTGTGGCTACCACTCCTGCCTTGACACTCATTATAATAATGGCACTCACTATGTATTTGATTGCTAATAGCTGTCACCTGGCCTCTATTTCAGGCTCCTCTTTATCTGATTGTTTTTGGGGACCCCAGTTAAGTAACAGTATCTCTTACTGTCAGTCCTATCAGTCAGAGGAAAGCCAACACTGGTATTCTCAATGATGCTGGTGTCTGCCTCCGCAGTGTGTTTCTTATTTGTTTAGCAAATGGAGGGGCATCTGAATCCTCAGATTCAGAGGGTTCAGGGGATCTAGTTATAGGAATTTCAAGTACATGGAGCTAAGATGTTCCCATCTCATGCCTCAGGTTTCCCTACTATCAGGAATCTGCCCTTAGTATAGCAAACTTGCTGACATGGAGAATTTTACTTTCTTTAGAGCACGTACCTTTATAATTAACATTTGAGCTTATTACTTAGCTGTTTGTGCCCACTAGTTGCAGGAAATGAGACTATATGCTTCCAAGAAAATCTATATACATATTTAAATTATGTATTTTACCTGTCTATCTTTCTAGAATGTTAATTTCTTAAGCTCCTATTTGTACCTGTGGAACTAGAACAGTTTCAAATTGTGTAATTATTAAGATAAATTCTAATAGATGCCATATATACAACCATTTCATCAATTACATGTTATTAAGTAAGAATATGTTGGTAATACCAAAAGAGTAAGATTTTAAAAAATAAGCTAATTATGGATAATGTTTATCATCCTATTTCAAATTCTACTGTACTTTATCCAGCCATGCTTTTGTATTGGAACTTAAGACTTGGTCTAAGCACATGGGGCCTCTAGATCTACTGACATTTTGGTTTGGTTCATATTCTAAAATCTGCTGCTTTCAGAACTGGCAATAAATTAAGAGCAAATTACCAGACACTTAGCGGCTTAAAGCAACAACACATGTTTATTATCTCACAGTTTCTGTTGGTTAGGAGTCTTAGCATGGCTAAGCTAGGTTTCCTGGAGCTACAATCAAGTTGTCATCTGTGCTGCATTTCTCTCTGAACATTTGATGCAGGGAAGAATCTGATTCCAAGTTTAATAAGATTGTTGGCAGAATTTATTTCCTTTTGACAAGAAGCTGCCATCAGCTCCCCCACATCTCCTAAAGTCTGTTAGCAGTTCCTAGAAGGTATCCACGGTTCCTAAAGGCTGCCTGAAGTTCCTTTGTAACATGGACTTTACATCATGGCTTCTTACTTCATTAAACCAGCAAAGAGAGTATCTAAAACAAGCCGACTAGCAAGACAAAGTCTTATGAAACTTAACAGTGTCATGGGAGTAAGATCCCATTACCTTGCCATCCCCCTACCTTGTTTATGAGCAAGTCACAGGTCCCACAAAGGCATGAATACCATGAGGTGGGCATTATGGGCTACCGTCTTAGAATCAGTCCTCTGCACAGTGTCCAACAGTTGTCTCTGAAGCAACTCAATGGAACATAGTTTGCAAACCATTGTCTTACATAATATACCCTATATAAAACCTTTTTGAGTTGGACTTTGTGTTTACTTTAATAGTTTACTAGAACATTTTCTTTGGAATGGGAAAGACTTAAGACTTATTCTCAGTTTTAGTGACTATCTTATGAGGGGAAATGACCCTCTAGGAAGGTTTCAGCATTATATCTCAAAATATAGTTCCTGGGACACTTCTCCTCTGAGAAAGCTTCTGTGTTTCAATTAAGTTTGTGGAAATAATATATTATATAATCCTCTTAGTGAAGCATGGTGTCATTATTATTTGAAAAAAGGCCTACACTCAAGAAATCTATTTAATTGTACTTAAACCAAAGTTTTCCAAAGTTATTTGATTAGAGAACTTTTAAATTACTCAATGCCCTTTAACATTTTGTAGAACCAGTATTCCATGGACTACACATTGGGAAATGCCCACATATATAACTTGACAAGTTGAAAAGGAGGACAGAATACCAAGAAGAGAAAAAAACAAAACAAAACAAAAACGAAAACATAAAAGGGCCATAGTTAAATGTTCCCTACCTAATTAGAATGAAAGTTAATATTTTTTTTAAATGATGATGATATCATGAACTTGGTGTGACTACACTTTGCAAAGAGCTTCCATTACTATCTTATTTAAAACTCTCAGCAATCTGTTAGATATCACAACTAATTTTTTTCAAAACAGATGAGAAAATGAGGCCTATGACTTGCACAAGTCATAAAATTGATAAGAAGTGAAGTCAGTATTTTAGTATAGCTTTTCTAGCTTCAACTATAAAACTCTTTCTGTTACAACATGCTATTACTTTATAATCATGATGAAGTTGTTGAAGTTGTTGAAGAATGCCTTTATGTACTATGTGATTTAATTTTTAAATATTTATTAACCCAAAAATGAAAAGCAATGATATAAAACAGTTAATAAACTCTTGTCTTAATGTAATGACTGTATGAAAAAATGTTGTAAATAGAATATATGACCATTTTTTCTCTGTGTGTAGAACACACATACACACATAATTAGGTTAGTTTGTATTTTACAATAGAGGTAGGTGAAGGGGAAATTTTAGTCAAAGGTTCAAATTTTTAAATTATTTTTTGTCAGGTCCTCGTATTTAAGTATGTTTAACTTGTGCTAATAGAATAACTGAATACCAGAGTTAGACAGGATTTAGTGTGCTTTTTGTGTAACTTCCTATCTGAAGCATTGACCTTCTCTACATCATGCTGACAAGTGATACTTTAGCCTTTTCTTTGAACACCTGTTGTGATGGAGTGGTGACAGTCTATGAAGGCAGCAAAACATTATTTTTAGATTTTTACTTTGAAGTATTTATAGATTTGTAGGAAGTTGGAAAGATAGTTCAGTGAGATCCTATATATGCTTCACCCAGTTTCCTTAGTGGTTATATCTTGCATAGCTGTAATTAAGAAACTAATACTGGAACAATGTTTTTATAGTTCTAGGACATCTTATCACATATATGGATTCATATAACCACCACTTCTATAACGATGAAGAACTACTGTATTACAGCAAAGATCATTATTACACTTCCTCTTTCTAATGACATCCTACTCCCTCTCCACCATCCCTGACATCTGCCAACCACTAATTTGTTTTTTGTGTCTATATTTTTATCATTTAGAGAATGATATATGAATGACATCATACAGTATGTGACATTTTGAGTTTTTTTCCCAATTCATATAATGCCCTTGAGGTCTATCCATGTTGTGTGTATAGTTTTTTCCTTTTTATTTCTAAGTAGCATTCCATAGTATAGATATGCTACAGTTATTAATGGATATTTTGGTTGTTTCCACTTTTTGGCTGTTATAAATGAAGATATCTTCTTTGGTGAAATTTCTGTTTATATAAAGCATTCAGCCTTTTATCATTAAGTATGATCTTAGATGTTGGATTTTTATTGTTGTTCTATGTTAGTTTGAGCCAGTTCTCCTCGGTTATTTTTTAGAGTTTTTAAAAATCATGAATACTTTTTCTGCATTAGCACTTAATAGATAAGATCATGTAATTTTTTTTTCCTTTAACTTTTTAAAATGTGGATCACATTGATTTTCAAATATTTGACCAGTCTTGCATTCCAGGAGTAAACCTCATTTGGTCATAGTGTGTAATTCTTTTTACATATCACTGAATTCTCTTTGCTAATATTTTGTTAAGGATTTCTGTGTTTATAATCATGAGGAGTATTAGTCTACAGCTCATTTATAGTTTGTCATTTTCTTTTTTGTTTTCTGTTTGTTCCTTCTATTGCTAATTTTGTTGTTTTCTTTTCCTTGCCTTCCTACGGGTTATTTGAACATGTTTTTTATTTGAAACGCTTTGTGAATTGTGTTTTGATTGACCTAGAGTGTTTAAGTGTATTTCTTTTTGTAGGTTTTTTGTGTGGTTGCTTTAGGTAATATGTTACATGTACACAACGTATCACATTGTATTGGTGTTGAGTTTAACTAGACTGGAATGTAGAAACCTTAAGTCACTTAAATTCCTTTATTTTCTCCTTTATCTCATAATGGACTTGTCTTAAATATTTTCTTTATATATGTTGAAAACCACATCAGACAATGTATGTTCTGCCTTTAAATATCAAAAACATAATTTAGAAAACTCAAGAGGAGAAAGAAACCCCATATTTTTGCTTAGTATGTTCTTTATTCCTTCTTCATACTTTCAGGTCCCTTCTTTCTTTCTTTCTCTTTTGCTTCAAGAACTTCCGTTAGTTATTTTTTTAGGGTAGATCTGCTGGTGACAGAATCACTTTGTTTTCTTTTGCCTGAGAATGTATTTCTCATTCATTTCTGAGAGATAATTTCATCATATTTAGAATTCAGGTTGACATTTCTTTTATTTTAGCAATTGAAAAATATTGTGCCACTTCCTTCTGGCCTCTCACGTTTCTGATGAGAGGTCCGCTATCATTTGAATTGTTTTTCCCTTTTAGGTAAGGTGTTGCTTTTTCTTGCTGCTTTTAAGATATTTCGTTGTTAGTTTTAGTTTGATTATGGTGTATCTTGTAACAGATATCTTTGGGTATTGTTTGTTTAGGGTTTTACATACTTTCTTGAATCTATAGGCTTATACCTTTGGCCAAATTTGGGGAATTTTCTGTCTTTATTTCTTTGAATACTTTTTTTTTTTTTTAACCCATTCACTTTCTTTTCTCCTGGACTTACAATGATATGAGTGTTAGACTTTTTGCTATAGTTTCTTGGCCCTTGAGGCTCTGCTCATTTTCTTTTCTTCTTTTTTTTTTTTTTTCTTTATTCTATTTTCTGTCTGTTTTTCAGATTGGGTCATTTTTATTGTTCCGTCTTCAAGTTCACTGAGTCATTCCTCTGTCCTCTCCATTCTGTGGTTGCTTTTTGTATTTCAGTTATTTTTGTATTTTGTATTTTGTATTTCAGTTATTTTTCAGTTCTAAAATTTCCATTTGGTTCTTCATGTGCTTTCTAGTTCTTGTTCTAGAACTGGAAAGCACACTAATACATTTTTGTACTGTTACTAAAAAAAAAAAATTTATTTTATTTTTATTTTTATTTTTTTAAATTTATTTATTTTTATTATTATACTTTAAGTTCTAGGGTACATGTGCATAATGTGCAGGTTTGTTACATATGTATACTTGTGCCATGTTGCTGTGCTGCACCCATCAACTCGTCAGCACCCATCAACTCATCATTTACATCAGGTATAACTCCCAATGCAATCCCTCCCCCCTCCCCCCTCCCCATGATAGGCCCCGGTGTGTGATGTTCCCCTTCCCGAGTCCAAGTGATCTCATTGTTCAGTTCCCACCTATGAGTGAGAACATGCGGTGTTTGGTTTTCTGTTCTTGTGATAGTTTGCTAAGAATGATGGTTTCCAGCTGCATCCATGTCCCTACAAAGGACACAAACTCATCCTTTTTTATGGCTGCATAGTATTCCATGGTGTATATGTGCCACATTTTCTTAATCCAGTCTGTCACTGATGGACATTTGGGTTGATTCCAAGTCTTTGCTATTGTGAATAGTGCCATAATAAACATATGTGTGCATGTGTCTTTATAGCAGCATGATTTATAATCCTTTGGGTATATACCCAGTAATGGGATGGCTGGGTCATATAGTAATCTAGTTCTAGATCCTTGAGGAATCGCCATACTGTTTTCCATAATGGTTGAACTAGTTTACAATCCCACCAACAGTGTAAAAGTGTTCCTATTTCTCCACATCCTCTCCAGCACCTGTTGTTTCCTGACTTTTGAATGATCGCCATTCTAACTGGTGTGAGATGGTATCTCATTGTGGTTTTGATTTGCATTTCTCTGATGGCCAGTGATGATGAGCATTTTTTCATGTGTCTGTTGGCTGTATGAATGTCTTCTTTTGAGAAATGTCTGTTCATATCCTTTGCCCACTTTTTGATGGGGTTGTTTGTTTTTTTCTTGTAAATTTGTTTGAGTTCTTTGTAGGTTCTGGATATTAGCCCTTTGTCAGATGAGTAGATTGCAAAAATTTTCTCCCATTCTATAGATTGTCTGTTCACTCTGATGGTAGGACAGGGATGCCCTCTCTCACCACTCCTATTCAACATAGTGTTGGAAGTTCTGGCTAGGGCAATCAGGCAAGAGAAAGAAATCAAGGGTATTCAGTTAGGAAAAGAAGAAGTCAAATTGTCCCTGTTTGCAGATGACATGATTGTATATTTAGAAAACCCCATTGTCTCAGCCCAAAATCTCCTTAAGCTGATAAGCAACTTCAGCAAAGTCTCAGGATACAAAATTAATGTGCAAAAAGCACAAGCATTCTTATACACCAGTAACAGACAAACAGAGAGCCAAATCATGAATGAACTTCCATTCACAATTGCTTCAAAGAGAATGAAATACCTAGGAATCCAACTTACAAGGGATGTAAAGGACCTCTTCAAGGAGAACTACAAACCACTGCTCAGTGAAATAAAAGAGGACACAAACAAATGGAAGAACATACCATGCTCATGGATAGGAAGAATCAATATCGTGAAAATGGCCATACTGCCCAAGATTATTTATAGATTCAATGCCATCCCCATCAAGCTACCAATGAGTTTCTTCACAGAATTGGAAAAAACTGCTTTAAAGTTCATATGGAACCAAGAAAGAGCCCGCATCTCTAAGACAATCCTAAGTCAAAAGAACAAAGCTGGAGGCATCACGCTACCTGACTTCAAACTATACTACAAGGCTACAGTAACCAAAACAGCATGGTACTGGTACCAAAACAGAGATATAGACCAATGGAACAGAACAGAGTCCTCAGAAATAATACCACACATCTACAGCCATCTGATCTTTGACAAACCTGAGAGAAACAAGAAATGGGGAAAGGATTCCCTATTTAATAAATGGTGCTGGGAAAATTGGCTAGCCATAAGTAGAAAGCTGAAACTGGATCCTTTCCTTACTCCTTATACGAAAATTAATTCAAGATGGATTAGAGACTTAAATGTTAGACCTAATACCATAAAAACCCTAGAGGAAAACCTAGGTAGTACCATTCAGGACATAGGCATGGGCAAAGACTTCATGTCTAAAACACCAAAAGCAACAGCAGCAAAAGCCAAAATTGACAAATGGGATCTCATTAAACTAAAGAGCTTCTGCACAGCAAAAGAAAAAAAAATTTTATTATCTTAGTTCTATACTATTAAGCTGCAAAAAATAAGAATATCCAGTGGTAAGTATTATTAGGTCTATAATAATAGTCTTAATAGTTTTTAGGACTATTTTCTATATGATTTACCATTAATTATCTTATTCTTACAGGGACACTAATTTTACTCATTCAACAAGTTTTTATTTAGTACTTATACATGACAGTTTTTTGTTTTGTTTTGCTTTTGTTTTTGTTTTTGGAGATGAAGTCTCGCTTTGTTGTTGCCCAGGCTGGAGTGCAATGGCACTGTCTCAGCTCACTGCAACCTCCGCCTTCTGGGTTCAAATGATTCTCTTGCCTCAGCCTTCCAAGTAACTGGGACTGGGAGCTACATGCCACCATGCCCGGCTAGTTTTTGTATTTTTATTAGAGACGGAGTTTCATCATGTTGACCAGGCTGGTCTCAAACTCCTGACCTCAGGTGATCTACCCGCCTCGGCCTCACAAAGTGCTGGGATTACAGGCGTGAGCCACTGTGCCCAGAATATAGGACAATTTTTTTTTTTTTTTTTTGTCAATCAGAGGTTTTAACTTTAGTTTCAAATGGTTAAACAGCTTATGTTTTTTATTTTCAGAACAAAAGAAATTACATGTCTGCCTTTTTGGTAGGTTGCAAGCACAGAGGGAGAAGAGAAATTTTGAGTTGAATTTTCTTACTGTCACATAAACCAGTTAAGAATTTTTATTTACAGGCTTCATACTGTTTTTTCTCTACTGCACAGATTTGTCAATGCTTTGTTGTGGGACACAACTGTATTTTGAAAGGGCTACAGGTTTTCTGGGACACAGATACTCTTAGCTTTTTGGGTAGCCATCCAGGCATGGGCATAAGTATCCTAGGAACTGGTCATCTCCATATACTCCAGTGTGTTTTACTAATATTATAATTATGAAAACGCTTGGGAAGCACTTCTCTGGCCCATAGGTTAAAGAATGGGATTCTTTCTACAAATTGCATATTGTGTGTGTTAGATAATAAAGCCTATTCTCTTTCATAAATGAGTTTCTTAAAAGAATTGGCTCCAGTAATTCTCAAACATCTGACCATAATCATCTGGAAAGCTTGTTAAAATACAGATTGCTAGGCCCACTAACAGTTTCTGATTCATTAAGTCTAGGGAGACACCCAGAATTTACATTTCTAACATGTTCCCAGGTGTTGCCGATGATGCTATTTTGCGAACTGCAATTTGAGAACCATTCATTTACACACAACTTTTTCTACTTTTCACTTCCCTTGGTTTTTTGGTTTCTTCAACCTGATTTTAATTTTCATCATTCTATCCAATTGTTCTTCCTGACATCTTTTCTAATCTTCATGGTTGCCAAATCCAATGCATATTTTTAACCTCCTCATCTTATTTGATATGTAAAAATCCTTCAAGATAGTTTATTTCTTCTTTGTTTTAGGCAACTCTATTTGATTTGGAGACCTCCCTCTGTCTCCCTCCTTCCTTTTTTTCTCTGCATGCTGTTTTTGAATCTTCTCTCTCTCCCCCCCTTTTTTTTTTCTCAAATCAAACCCTAAATGTCAGAATTCAGTTTGGGTTCTCTTCATACCTTATTTTACCCTCTATCCCTAAATGATCTCACTTACTCCTGTCTATATGTTAATAATTGCCAATTTATGTCTCCAGATCAAAACTTTAAGTTTTTTGTTTGTTTGTTTTGTTTTTTGAGACAGTCTTGCTCTGTCTCCAGGCTGGAGTGCAGTGGTGTGATCTCAGCTCACTGCAACCTTCGCCTCCAGGTTTCAAGCAATCCTCCTGCCTCAGCCTCCTGAGTAGCTTGGACTACAGGTGTGCACCACCACACCCAGCTAATTTTTTGTATTTTTAGTAGAGATGGAGCTTCACCACGTTGGCCAGGATGATCTCCATCTCTTGACCTCATGATCCATCCACCTCAGCCTCCCAAAGTGCTGCGATTACAGGCATGAGCCACCATGTCCGGCCAAAACTTTAAGTTTTATTACACCCTAGCCAGTTTCCTTCTTGTATGTGCACTAGGTTCAAATAATATATCAAAATTCAACCACCATATTTAATAAATTCTAAGACGAACATTTTTATATCCTGAAAGTTATGAATCCTATAGTCAATGGTGTCGTATGTTTTATGAAATAGATTCCCTCTTACCCTTCCCTAACAAGAAGTGCTCTTCCTCCAATCTTCTCCACCTCATAAATTTTTTCTTCCATTCAGTTATTAATGCCAGAAACTGGGGAGTTAACCTTGACTCTTTAGTCTTTCTTAACACTCAAAAATATCTCAGTCCCTTTTTTCTTACCATGTCTATTGCTATTATCTTTATTCAAGCCATAACTACCTTTTCCAAGGGTTACTGTAAATGTCTTTTAACTTTTGGTGTCATACAGCCTAGTCTCTATGTAGTACTTATATTCATCATTTTAAAATGTTAATCAGATTATGTCACCATTACACTTAAAATCCCTCAATGGTTGAAATTTAAAATCTTTAATATGAAATAAAAGACTTATCTAAGTTGTTCTGTGCTGCCTTACCAGTTTCACTTAGTACCATATTCTTCTTCATTCTTTTTGGTTCAGAAACCATTGTGTTCCTTCAGTTCTTTTATAGCACCATATCACATCTTTCAGTTCTCATCTTAAACATTATTACTTTAGGGGTGTTTGCTGACCCCAAAGTCTAAATTAGATCTTATTGTACTCTTTCATAGTGTCTTGTATTTTCCTATATGATACTGATGATTTGTTCTGTTTCTCTATCCCTACTCTGTTGTAAGCATATTTCATTGCTTTACCCTTTACAGTAGAGCTCAGCACAATACATAGCAAATGGAAGGTGTTCAGTATGTATTTTTAGAAAATAAAATTATAAATAGAATTTTAAAAGATATATGTGAATATATAGACTAAAAAGATATTAAAGATAACAAATATTTTATATTTTGAAATACTGAGCAAATAAGAAGCATGTAAGTTTGGGAAATGGTGGATATACATTCTTAGTTGCCAGTTACATAAATTGTCTGACAAAATTTTTTTAATTTACTTTTTATAAGAATGTGATTTCTGAAAAAAGTTGAAAAATTATTTCAAAATATTAAGTGATTCATGATGTTTAAGTAAAGTTTATTTTTACTAATATTGAATGAATCTGTTTTATAATTTTCATACAAATTACTATTTTGTGGAAACAATTTTTTCAACCACCCAAATTTCTTAGGAAGTTTTAGCATGATGAAGAATATCATACTGCATTTCAGAAATGGCATTTAATTATTTGGCTTTTTAAAATACTGGTTATTGGCAAACCAATGTAAACTTTTTAAATGTCCCTTAATCTTTGGAGAACAAACTCATGTCTTTAGACCAACATGGGAGTAAAAAAAATAGCATGAATAACAGTCATAGCTGATAGTCTTTTTCAGCATATACATTTTTTTGTTTCTATTTCTGTTTAGTATTATTTCTCTTTTCACAGGACTTTTGTTCTGTAGGATCTGTCTAGAGATATAAACCTTATATTATACTTTCTATAAATTTTACTCATTTTAAATATTAGCTTTCTTTTGGCATATATATATATATATACACACAAAGTTCTTGAGACCAGACAGGATCACACAGTTTAAAATGTTTATAATGTCTCTGTCTGTCCCTTTTTTCACCATCTCCTTTACTGCGCTCTTTTGTCTGACTCTCACAGGAGACATGGATTACAACTGGTTGGATCATACGTCTTGGCATAGCAGTGAGGCATCCCCAATGTCTTTGGTGAGACATGTGGAGCCTTACTATTTAATTTTCGTTATCATTTCACTTTTCCTTTTTTATTTACACCTTTGCATGTTTCTTTTTTGTTTCTTTCTTTTTTTTTTTTTTTATCCCATACCTGTAGGGGACAGTCAAAAGGGAAAAAGAAAAACTAGTGAGCAGGCAGTTTTGTCGGACTCTAACACCAGGTCTGAAAGACAAAAGAAAATGATGTACTTTGGTGGCCACTCTTTGGAAGAGGATTTGGAATGGTCTGAACCTCAGATTAAGGACTCTGGGGTAGATACGTGTAGTAGCACAACCCTTAACGAGGAGCATAGCCATAGTGATAAGGTACTGAGATTGTGGAGCCTGCCTTTTAACCTGCTCATTCGGTCTTCGTTTGCTCTCTGTCACTCATTAAAACAGAACATAATAAAAGGACAGGGCATCTCAAGGGTCACTGTAGCATTTCTTAAGGTGCAGAAAAGAAAAACAAAACCAAACTAAACAAACAACAAACCAAAAAAATCTCTTGCTTACTTGGCTGTTTTTATTGTTTGACGGCATACCAAAAAATAAATATATAAAAATAAATCTTAGGAACAAAGGAATGTTTTGTCTTTCGTTGCATGAGAGAACTTTGTAGTGTTATTAAAAACCACAAATAATAAATAATTTTTGGATTGGCTTATTTGATTGCTTGCATATGTTTTCCTTGGGATGAAAATTAAATTATTAATAGTTTGAATCCCAGACAAAAGGGAGATAATTGGGACTGTTTGCACAGAAAAAGTTGTTTTTCTTTTTTCCCTTTCACTGTCATTTTGGTCTTTTGTTTTATTGTCATAGCATTTTAATGTAGTATTAATTAGTATTAGAGCCCTTGCCATCTGCTTTGATATTTATTATTTTTGCTTTTAGGATAGTGGGACTTTTGAAATCTTTTTACCATATAGATGCGATTGACTGGAACTTGCATTTTGCCTGCTAAATTTTGCATGAAGATATGCCTGTTACTTTTTGATAACTATGAAACTATGATTACACAAATCATTTACTTTCCTATTGAGCATATCATTCATAAGAGAATAGTGTCATTATTTACAGAGGCCTTGGTTCAGCCCTGAGAAACAAAGAAACTACTAATGTTTTCAAGGTTATTTAACAATAGATATCATTGAATTATCTAGTAAAGGTAATTTACTAAATAGATCAGAAACCTGAAAGAATCATGAAAGAACCTCTGAGAAGTGAGAAATGTAATCTATTCCCACCTGTAAATGAAGCCTGTTTCACTCCCATGCAGATTGAGTTGGAAATTTATTGGGGTTTATGTACACTTCATTATTTTAATCTAGAAACCTCTTCAAAAAAGCCCTCATCATAGGGTCAAATTTAATGTTTTAATATGATTTGACTTTTTAATTGTTACTGTAATACAGTCTTTCAAAATCTTCCAAATGTGTTTGAAGAGGAAATTTTCATTTTTAAATTAATTCACTTGCATAGAATTTCAGTGTATCTTTTCTACCTGTGAATTTTTATTTTTCAGCATGTAGATAATTAGTTGCACGCATTTTCAAAATTTCTCAGATTTTGTAGAGCTATTCATTATTGTGTTAGAGAACTGTAAGAACTGGAAGTAATTGGAGTTTGAAAAAAACTTTGAGATTATACTGAGGTTATAAGCATAATATAGTACACCCTTATGAGCAGTGCTTTGAAATGAAAGCTGGTTTGTGTAATCATAACACTGGAATTCTGAAGTTTAGAGAGGTCATACAATCAGAGACCATTTGTCATAAATTGACAAAATCATTTATTTATTTTGTATTTATTTATTTTGTTTGTTGATGCAAAATGTCAGCACCCTGTAACCTGGCAACCATCTAAAGATGGAGATCGTTTAATTGGTCGCATTTTATTAAATAAGCGTCTAAAAGATGGAAGTATACCTCGAGATTCAGGAGCAATGCTTGGCTTGAAGGTATGTAATAAAATGTATGATATTTTGGCTCTATACTCTTATAGGTTTACCCGGAAAGCAAAGGATAACTTTCAACCTGTACCAATTTAGTAGTGTATTTTTCCATTTTCAATAATTTGTGAAGATTTGCACTCATTATCTAAAACATTTCATTTTCCCACTATTATTTAAGAAGTTGCCATAATTCCACAGTAATACTTGTGTATATATAAATTTGGAAGACATTAAAAGTAACCTCATTAGAATCTACCTGAATCTGAAATACAGTGGTCAAACTCATTTTAACTATACAGTTTATTCTTTAAGTCTAAATCTGTGTTTATATTTTATTAAAGTGATAGTTTTTTATAATTACTCAAAATGAAAACTTGGGAAATGTAATATGTATATTACATATGTATATATATAATTTTGTATAAATGCTGTAAAATGTGTGTGTGTGTGTATGTGCATATGTGCACTTAAGAGAGTACTGTTTGAATTCTAAAAACAAAAATAATTATACTGGGAAATTAAATACAAATATTGATTTATGTTTTACTGTAAAATACCAGGAAATTATTTGGTAAATACATTCAATAGAGCTTTGTTTGGTTTTTGTGCATCTAGTATACCCAATTAAAACCTGAAATGAAAAAGGAATATGCTGGGTGTCATGGTTCATGCCTGTAATTACAGCACTTTGAAAGGCCCAGGTGGGAATATTGCTTTGGACCAGGAGAATATTGCTTTGGACCTACCTAGACAACATAGTGAAGTCCTGTCTCTACCAATTTTTTTTTTTTTTTTTTTGAGATGGAGTCTCGCTCTGTGGCCCAGGCTGGAGTGCAGTGTTGTGATCTCTGCTCACTGCAACCTCTGCCTCCTGGATTCAAGTGATTCTCCTGCCTCAGCCTCCCGAGTAGCTGTGACTATAGGCGCGTACCACCACTCCCAGCTATTTATTTATTTATTTATTTTGTATTCTTAGTAGTGATGGGATTTCACTATGTTGGCCAGGATCATCTTGATCTCTTGACCTCGTGATCCACCCACCTTGCCCTCCCAACGTGCTGGGATTGAACCACTGCGCTCAGCCCAAAAAATTTTAAAATAGCTGGACATAGCAGCACATGCCTGGAGTCCTAGCTACTGAGAAGGCTGAGGCAGGAGGACTGCTTAAGCCCAGGAGTTTGAGGTTAGAGTGGGCTGTGATCACACCACTGCACTCCAGCCTGGGCAACAGCATGAGACTGTCTCTCTCTAAATAAAGTAAATGTTTTAGAGCTAAGTCATTCCTATAAAAATTGTCCTGTAGAATATAAGAGATATTAGGAAACTTTGGATGTAGGTGGAAATGGGCTATGTATTAGGCCTTTCTTGCATTGCTTTAAAGAAATACCTGAGACTGGATAATTTATAAAGAAAAGAGGTTTAATCAGCTCATAGTTTTGCAAGCTTTAAAGGAAGCATGGTGCCAACATCTGCTTGGCTTCTGGGGAGGCCTCAGGAAGCTTACAATTATGGTCAAAGGTGAAGGGAGAGTACACATGTCACATGGCAAAAGCAGGAGCATGAGAGAGTGGGAGTGGGAAGCAAGGTGCCACATAGGTTTAAATGACCAGATCTTGGAAGAACATTTATTGGGTGGCATCCATGTACTTGCACTCACCTGAGCATTTTATATCTGTTATCCTAGTTAACACTCACAATAGATGAGAAATAGGCTTAGAGAGGTGTTTAACTTCCCCGTGGTCACAAGATGGTGATGATGGTGGAATTTAAATTCAGATTTGACCCATTTCCAGGGACAGTGAGATGTGCCTATAGTCCCAGCTACTTGGAAGGCTAAGGCAGGAGGATTGCTTGAGCCTAGGGTTTCAAGTCCAGCCTGAGCAAAATAGTGAGACCCTTTGTCTTAAAAACAATTTTTTAATCCAGAGATGCCTATTATAGTGTTAGAATAAAGATTAGGAAGTCTTGGCTTCAATTCCAAATACAGGAGTTACTAGTTACATGAAACTGGACAAATAAACTTCTCTTAGCTTTAGATTTCTTATCTATTCAATGAGGATAATTGAATTGTTGTAATATGATTAAATAAACAAACATACAGACATTTAGTAAAGTGCCTGGCAAGCTTTAAGATATCAATAATCATTATAGCTAGTGTAATTAATTAATTATTATTAATGTTTGTTAAGCCAAGAAAGTTTTTAAATATTTACTTAAGGATATAAGTCAATAAGAGCTATACATTTAATTTTCAGATTCAAACATAGGACTAATTAGTTTATTAACTGAATTGCAGCTATGTGTAATTCACTGTAATTATGAAAAAAATGCATGGAATAAGATACACCCCATGATTTTTGAATTCAAATAACTTTCACTCTGTTTAGAAGAGAAAAACCAATTCATTTCAGTCAGTGAAGTTAGTTGCTATTATTTGCTTCACTTGCCATCAAATTGAGATATTTGACTGAATGGTAGTTGATTAGAATCAAAGCATTAATTTTGTAAGATATACAAGTATACATATGACTCCACAGCATTATTCCTAACATTTTTATTCATTTTCTAAAAGTTATATTTTAATAGAAACATAAAAATGAAAAATTGAGATTCAGATGGTCTGAAGTTTACATTACTTCTAATGCGATTAAGTAAATTTTGTAATTTTTTTCAAGTAAGATCCATCATCATTATGCACATTATCAGTGTTTCTAAAAGATTACCAATGAAAGTTTGGTGGTGTATCCTAATTATAGTAAAAGAAACAAAAATTTTGTATTAAAGTATTTACATCTATAACTAGAAATGTTTATATAATTAATATGATACTGTAAAATATGTTTTTGGAAATGACAAAAGCAAGAATTTTAGAATAAGGACAAAAATTACCAATTGTTATGTTGTTTCTAAGTTATGCAACATTTCAGCAAATAATGGGTATTAAATGGCAAAACAGTTGGAATATGTGAAAAAGACCTAGCTTTTAGGGCACGTACTAACCTAATAGAGACAATAAATTATTTAAGAAATCATTTTCTGTACATTAAATTAGCATTTTAGATGTTGCAAATTGTTCTAGGTATTTTTTACCTGAATCTTCAACTATGCTCATTTTAACAATATTCCTGTGTTAATACTTTCCTCTTTTAAACAGGTTGTAGGAGGAAAGATGACTGATTCAGGCCGGCTTTGTGCATTTATTACTAAAGTAAAAAAAGGAAGTTTAGCTGATACTGTAGGACATCTTAGACCAGGTAGGGTTTTACCTTTGATTATTTACATTTAAACTGTCCAACTTTAGTAGTTATGAGTTATTTTCATTTATTTAGAAGTGATTTGACAATAACAAAGAGCTCATTTAACTTAGATATAAATCTCTATTCATTAATGGAAAGTCAAAACTATTATTTCTTGAGTCATAGTAGATCAAAATCATTTTTATGTTGACTATATCTTATTTTTTTCTGATGGGTATTCTAATCTGTATATAATATTAACCTATTTTGTTTCCCATAGGACCTTTTTCTTTTGAGAAAATTCTAACGTAGTTTAGAACAAACTTTATGGACAAAGGCATATTTCCTACCATGTGTCACCCCTTATCTCTTTGGTAATGGATACTATTGGAGAAATCCTTGAGTACCTTAAAGAGGATTTGATAATATACTAATTATTAAGATTTTTACAAGAGAGTTTAGACAGTGGAAACCCTTTACAAAAAAACAAGGTGCTCAGTTGCACATATATTGAGAAACCTAGAGTATAAAGTCATAAAATCTTTAAAGAGGCAACTGATTTTGATTGTTGCTTAGAATTTGAATTTCTATTAAGAAATCACATAGAAATAATGTTTGTGTAATTTTTTCTTTTAATCATTGTCCTTTTCTGTGAAATACGCTAATCACCATGGTCATCAAATTTTGTGTCACTGGAACTGTTCTGAGTATGTTTCATATTGTATAATAGTTATTTTATCCTATGGAGTTTATTGAAGTTTACGATGCTGTTAAGTATAATTTATTGGATCAAATTTTCTTTATGAGATTATTATTACTGACACACACTATAGGTGATGAAGTATTAGAATGGAATGGAAGGCTATTGCAAGGAGCCACATTTGAGGAAGTATACAACATCATTCTAGAATCCAAACCTGAACCACAAGTAGAGCTTGTAGTTTCAAGGCCTATTGGGTAAGTTGGTTTCAGTATTTTATATGTGTGTGAAGTTGAATACTGTTAAACTATTTGTAATGTGCCATTTAATAATTTCTGATTGCTTTATGGAAATAAATTATTTTGTAGACAGTAACTTTTTCTCTTTCCTTACCAAAAGCATCACACCAAAAATAATATCTCTTTATCTAATCATATAGATGGTAGAATATACAGTTACTTACAAAAGAAGAAATATTTACGTGTTTATTCATTTTATTGTAACACCTTAGACGGTGGTTATAGGATTTAGTAGGGGAAGGAGACTATAAATCATCTATAGTCTACACATTTTACATTTTTCAAAATAGAGATTTCAACATAGGAAAGAAAGGGCCAAAGGACATACTATTCCTAGATAGAGGTAATAGTTTATGGAAAAACATGACATCTTTTTTAACAAGGTGAACAAACAGACCCAAAATAAGCAAACATCAAAGTACTCTTTGGCTTTGTAATTTATACCTCTGTTTTATAATGCCTATGCATTAAATGTAATGCCTATAGATTAAAATTGACAATTTCCAAACATTGGCAATAAATGTTAAAGAGGCAACTGAATTACATTATATGCCAAGGCAAAATATATACTTGTATCAGAGTAAAAGTAACAGAAAAATATTACTGTTAGTGAATTATTAAATGCAGATTTAGGGCAAGAGCATTCTAGGGTAAAGCCTACAGAAATCATTTGTTGTAGAATAGTAATGTCCAGTGTTAATTCATTTAGGAAATGATGGGCCTGTATTATTTTTATCTCTTTTTTAAAAATGCTGAAGAAAACGACTTAGGGTGGTAGCTTAGTTTTATTGAAATGTTCCTTTTAAAGTATTAAATCTGGTACTTGAAATTGTATTCATTTTTTATTTTGTCTTTTCATAGTTTTGTATTATGATAAAACTGCAGTGTTTAAGATTAGTGTATTGATCAAATATATTTCTTGGTATTAAAGGATCTTCAAGTCTTGTTTTTGTTTAATATTTTAAATAATTTATAGTCCTTTATGTAATTTACTGAATGAATGTAACCATTAATATTTAATCCTTGTGTCAAATCTCAAATAAAAATATACACTTATTTTTGGTGTAAATATAGTTCCATGGTAATTTGAGATTTCCCCATAAGAAACGTGTTTGTCTTTTCTCAGTGATGTTACTACATTTTAAAAGTTTCCGGTGGCTCATGCCTGTTATCCCAGCATTTTGGGAGGGCGAGGCGGGTGGATCCCTTGAAGTCAGCAGTTCAAAACCAACCTGGCCAACATGGTGAAACCTTGTCTCTGCTAAAAATACAAAAATTAGAGTGAGGCAGGAAAACTGCTTGAACCCAGAAAGTGGAGGTTGCTGTGAGCTGAGATCGCGCCACTGCACTCCAGCCTGGTGACAGAGTGAGACTCCATCTTTAAAAAATAAAAATAAATAAAATAAAATAAAATGAAAGTTTTAATCACAACATGAATATTTTACTTTTTATTTTGGTGATATTTTATTTGTACTTTAATGTTACTGATTTAGAACAGCAGGTAAAACCAAAGAGCAGAAGAGAATAAAAACCTATCTGTAAAACTTATCTTGTTTAATACAAATTTTTTATAATGGATAATTGTGCAGTGAGACACATAGAAAATAAAGTCTGTTTTTAAAAGTATGCTATGGATGCATATGAATTTTATTTCCTTTTAAATAGTTGAGGTTGGCCCAGAATACTTTTATGAGCAATAAGTACTAAGGCTTGTTTCTTATTTATATAATACCACTATTATACACAGTTTTCTTCATTTTACACTGTCCTATTAATAGGTTGATAATGATAAAAAATATGAGTTGTATTAATTGTTGAAACAGTTTCTCTTTCTTTCTTTCTTTCTCTTTCTTTTTCTTTCTTTTTCTTTTTATCATTTCAGAGATATACCTAGAATACCTGATAGCACACATGCACAACTGGAGTCCAGTAAGTTTTATTTATTCTAGAAGAAAATGTTATTTATAATTGCATTCATCAGAGGTCAGATGAAGTATTTAGCTAGTAATGTGAAGTAAGAAATATGATACCCTTACTATCAAGTATGTAAGCATATAAAGATGGAAAATTTAGTATTATTTCATGTCACTGTGGGAAAAAATACAAAAATGTAGAATATTTTAAGTTTTTTTTAAACATATTGTCTTATTACAGATTTTTAGATAGCATGATTAAGGTATACTGCAATAAACTGCACATACTTAAAGTACACAATTAGGTAAGTTTTGATATACATATATACCTGTGAAACCATCATCCCAACAAAAAATCATGAACATAGTCACTGCTCCCAAAAATTCACCCCCAAAACTTCCCCTAGTTTTAAGATTTACTGTTTGTAACCTCATCCTCATTAAGTAGGGGAAGATGCTTAGAATAAACTAGTGAATAATTACATTTATTCTAATTTATGTTTTTGGAAAGTGGGATAACAGTTCTGATTTAACATCAGAGGAGTAGTGGAACAATAAATACATAAGTTTAAAGTCAAATTTATCTATAATTTTAAACATTATTTTTAGTGGTATTTCAGATGTTAAATTATTTTTTTTCAATGAAGTAAGTTTATTGATTGAGAGTACAGTAAGGGATACTGGGAGAGAGGAAAAAAAGGATTGCAGTTTGAAATATGTTGATCAGGATAGACCACACTGAGAAGGAAGGATTGAAGGAAACATTTGGAGTGGCTGCCTGGGGGGAAGTCTTTCCAGGTACAGGATGTGTGGATGCAATGGCAAGAAAGCCTAAGGTGCATTTAAGGAAATTCAAGGAGGTCAGTGTAGCTGAATGGAATGAGCAAGAGGAAGAATGGTATGAATGAGGATAGAGGAATAATGGGCAAATTGCATAGGCCGTGTAACCCACTGTAAGGACATTGGCTTTTACTTTCAGGAAAATTGGGAGCTATCTAGGATGGTTTTGATACTTAGTGTTAAATACTGGCTACTAGGTTGATACTTAGATACTTAGTGTTAAAATCTGGCTACTAGGCTGCAAATAGATTAATAGAGTCGAGGGTAAAAGCAAAGAGACTAGTGAGAAGGCTAATCTAGTGGTAAGACAGTGGTGACGTAAACCATGGTGGTAGCAATGAGGATGGTGAGAAGTGGTCAGATTCTCTATATACCACAATAATTGAGAATGCACTATTAAAATAGATGTTTTTTAACTTTCATATTTACAATTACAAGTTTCTTTAAAGTCTTTATCAGAGTAGTCCTTTGAATGCCATAGCGCTATACTTTAAAATGTGGTCCCATGACTTATTTGATTTAGTATCTTTGACTACGTGCTAAATGATTTTATCCAAAGAATATCATGATCACATAAAACTGTAACATAAATAATCAAATTATAATTATTATAAAATGATATTATCATCATTTTCCTTATTGCTACCATTGTATTTAGTACTTATAACTGTGCTTGATGTTGTACCTATACCATCACATTTAATTTTTACAACAATCCTATGGGGTAGGTTAAAATTTTTATTCACCTTTATTACATCTCTCAGATATTGTATGAGCAACATGGAAACCTTTATCTTATTTTAGCTATTTAAAAACACCCTAGGCTATAATTCCAAAATAGTTTCTGAGGAGACAGGGGTCCTTTCTCAGATTAGATCCAGTCTTTTATTCTTTAAACATTGATGTTTTTCCAAGCCCCTGTCCTTAACCATCTTTATTCCTGGTTCCTCAATAAATTCTATTCTTCTTATGGTTGTAATTGCCAGCTGTATGACTTCTAAGTTTACATTATCAAAAGTAGGTATCATTGTCCCTACATGCCTGGATGTTCAAAGAATACATTCTGTTGTGTCTTCTGCTGCCTGAAGTTTAACAACCTTTATTGTAAAAACAACAACGACAACAACAACAACAAAAAAAAAACCCGGCTTCTTTTTTTTTTTTTTTTTTGAGACGGAGTCTCACTCTGTCGCCTGGGCTGGAGTGCAGTGGCCGGATCTCAGCTCACTGCAAGCTCCGCCTCCCAGGTTCCCGCCATTCTCCTGCCTCAGCCTCCCGAGTAGCTGGGACTACAGGCGCCCGCCACCTCGCCCGGCTAATTTTTTTTTATTTTTTAGTAGAGACGGGGTTTCACCGTGTTCGCCAGGATGGTCTCGATCTCCTGACCTCGTGATCCGCCCGTCTCGGCCTCCCAAAGTGCTGGGATTACAGGCTTGAGCCACCGCGCCCGGCCCCCGGCTTCTTTCTTAGTAGAAAGGTTTCATTCGTCCTACTTGCTAGTAATATAAAAGGTATCATTGTTACTTCTAATCCTAAGCCTTGCAGTTTCCCTTTCATTTTACACCGTATTCTCTCTAGAGGTGAGTTTTATCTACCTTCATTTCCAATTAGGCATACAACTCTACAGGTTAATTTCCAACACTAGTCTCTACTTGGACATTTGGTCCCATCTGTACTTCCACTTACCTGCTTTACATCTCCCATTGGATGTCTCAGAGGTGTTGTAGGTTCACTGTGTTCCCAATTAAGTTTTTATACATCCATTCCCTTAAACACAGGTCTCCCTGGCCAAGCGCGGTGACTCACGCCTGTAATCCCAGCACTTTGGGAGGCCGAGGCAGGTGGATCACGAGGTCAGGAGATCGAGACCATCCTGGCTAACACGGTGAAACCCCGTCTCTACTAGAAAAAAAAAAAATACAAAAAATTAGCCGGGCGTGTTGGCGGGCGCCTGTAGTCCCAGCTACTTGGGAGGCTGAGGCAGGAGAATGGTGTGAACCTGGGAGGCGGAGGTTGCAGTGAGCCAAGATCAGCCACTGCACTCCAGCCTGGGTGACAGAGTGAGACTCCGTCTCAAAAACAAAAAAAAAAAAAACAAAAAACAGGTCTTCCCCAGTGTTCTGAATCCCAATGAATATCAGCAATGTTCTGTCCAGAGAACATGACAGACATACAGGGAATATTCTTATCCCCAAGAATGAAAATAGTGACAATAAATATTTAATATTTTATTCCTTTTTTTATGCCCCTCACTTCTTTCTGCCAGTATAATTTGTTATATTGTTCTATACATCATTTTAAAAATTTAATAATTTTGTACTTATTTTCTTATTATTTGCAAATGTCTTTCAGTTGCTTTATTGATTTATGTTTTGATTAGTTCTTGTTTCTATTTTTAAATTTTTCTTAATATGTCATCGTAAGATATAAATATAGTACACTTAACAGATAGTAACTAAGTCCTGAGGTAGAGGCCTGTCTCTACTACAATTGGCACAGAAAATGGTTCACTGTTGGTCTTAAGAGAATCCCTATACTGCACTTTTGCTTCCAAAAAAAACGCTTTAAGAATATTTCAATGTTGTGTCTAAGAAAATGGCCTATATAATGACATTTTGTGGACATAAAAAAATACATAATTTAAAAGTTATATGGCAAAACTTACTAAATACTTGTGAAGAGCCATTGTTATTTGTTATGTGTAATTATCGTTGCAGGTTCTAGCTCATTTGAATCTCAAAAAATGGATCGTCCTTCTATTTCTGTTACCTCTCCTATGAGTCCTGGAATGTTGAGGGATGTTCCACAGTTCTTATCAGGACAACTTTCAGTATGTAGTCATTACATTTACTCTCCTTTTCAGAATATCAAATAGTGCTTTTAAAATACGAAGCTAGTTTTCTACAAACCAAGTTATTACTAGAACATAATTGTGCTTTTAACCTTCCACTTTATCATTCTTTTAGTTTTGAAATCCAATTTTGACTCTTTATCATACTGCTTCATTTATTAGAGTTAGATTTTCTGGAATTTAATAACAGTTATATTTTGTGAAGGTACCTAAACTCTTTTTTATGTTAGTAATTATAAGAAAATTCAAGTTCATAATTTTTGCCCTTTACCTTAAGATGACTATAATTTGTCACAGATTTTTAAGAGAAATAAAAATGTTGCACTATGTAAAGATGATATTTCAGATAAAAGTAAATATGAATTCTTCACTGCTTTTCAACTTTAAGGATTTTGGTGTCAGTTTACAGTCATCATTGGAGTTCAATATTGCTATGAAATATAATGATACTTGAGATTTTTTGTCAATAGACAAAATGAAATAAACAGAGAAATATGTAATGGATTGCTGAATACTTCAGATAACTTTGCACATTAAGTGATCCCTGATTTGAACATTTTAAAATAAAACTTAAATATTCATTTATGCATTTTATATTGTGTTGATATCAGAGGAGCTTTACAAATGTAAGTCTTTACTTTTTATTCATTTGTTCTGTTGTCATTCCCTTATTAAACCATTTAAAAGTAGTAACAAAATAAATTTATTCTTATACATTAGAAAAATACCGGTTAATATTACCAGTATTGTTGGGGATTACAAAACTTGAAATTTCACGAGTATTAAAAAGATATTTAGGTTGTCAAGATTCAGACATTGAATTTTGGATTAACAAAAAGTTACAGTTAAAAACTAAATTATTTGAGGCTGATATTTTAAGCCCAAAAAAGATAGCTTTTTGTTAAATTAGCTATGAAATTTTTCCTTTGATTTTTTTTGGGGGGAGAGTGGGAAAGGGTAGTATTTGTTTTTTCTGAAGTATTTTCATTAATTAAAAGGAGTTATAGGAAGTATATGCAAAAAGGAAAAAAGTTCATTTGCAGTCATTAAAAAAGTCATTAGACATGTCTTTTTTAGAATGATTTTGACCATAAAGGTGACAATAACAGAAAAGTTATGTAAGAAAGAATATGTGATGCTATTAGGAGATTGTAAATGTTCCACTAAAATAAATTTCTTCCCTTATTATTTTTTTTCCTTTCTATTTCATAAACAGAGTGAACTTTTTCATTTGAGGCTAGTGGTCTTTTTTCAAGTCTGCAAAATAAGTAGCATCTTTCTACTTATTCTTACATATATCGACAGCACATGTTGTCATTTATAGTTACAAATGTATGTTTTCTTCTACTATGCTATAAAATGCTAATGTTGTTTCTTATTATGGATCCATTTCAGTAGTTCATCCTTAAATAATGTTTTTGGGGCTGGATGATCCCAGTCCATAAATAAAACCGTGTTTGTGGGGGGTGTGTGTGTGTGTGTGTATGTGTCTGTCTGTGTCTGTGTGTATGTATAGTTTGCTTGAGTTCGTAAAGAAGGAGTGGAAGTTAGATTTTCTATAATAAGTAAGCATCACTTTGTTTTCTCATTTGAATCCCAAGGTCTTACTACAGATTGGACTAGGAAGGGAGGACGAGAAGCATAGTTCAGGGATTTAGACAAATTTCAAATTCAACTATTTTTCTTCATGGTTCAAAATTAATATAGTAAAAGGTACAACTGTTAAATATTTGGGGGAAATATAAACTTAAAAGTTTCACTTCTAAATTTATGTGTAACAATGTAAAGTTATAGTATTTAGATTTATAAGTGATTTTGTAATTAAAAATGTGTACTATTTTTTCCTTTTCTTATGACTTCGAAGGAATATGTTCCAGTATGATATTATTAGTAAAACTTTTAGCTGTATATGTTTTGAAATTGTTCACACATATACCCATACCCTACCCTATATATAAAAAAAAGTTGGTTATAAATATACTGCACATTTATTGTGGGAAATCTGGAAAGCACAGAAAATTAATAAGACGTAAAAATCACCTATAATCCTGACACTGAAATATAACCATTCACTACGTATAAATTTTTAAACAAAACTGAAAAAAAAAATACTATTTTGAATCCTGATTTTTCTCTTAGTAATATTGTGGACTTTTTCCTGTCTTTAAAAATTCCTCTTAAAATTGTTTTAATGTCCATTTTAATACTTCATTGTAACCTAAATCACTATTTTAGGGTACCTTGCTTGTTTCTAACTAATTTTTATGAATAATGATACTGTGGAAATCCTTGAATATAAATCTTGAATATTTTTGTTAGGACAAAATTCTATTGTCAGAATAACTTTCCAGAAATAAAATTACAATATAAAAGGCAAAGGAAAATTTTAGGATTCTTGAAATCTATTTTCAAATTTTTCCTTCAGAAATGATTTTACCTAATTAAATTCCAATCATCTACTTAAGAAATCTGTGTTAAGTTCTGACCCCCACATCAGGTATAGTACTAGTCACTGCAAATACAAGTTTTTACCTTCATGTAACTTATGAATTTTTTTCTTATATTTTTGCATCCAGGAAAATATAACTAAGATGCTATCTGATATATAATAATTCCCTTTATATTTAATCCTGTCTCTATCAGCCTGGAGATAATTTCGGTTTGCTCTAATGATGTAGAGGTTGGAAAAATATATCTACATATATCAACCCTAAGGAAAACTAGGAAGTCATAAACCAACATTACAATTCCTTTTTCCTTCTTTTCTACCTTTGGACATTTTTGCTGTTGGTTAGTTTTTACTTGGGCCCGTACTTCACTTACAAAATTATGATATTGCTAATGCCTGAGAACAATGATAATTTTTATAGTATGTGAGTTGGCCTTCCTAATATTCTGTCTGTTCATGTCTCAAATAGAAAATATATACATATAATATCATTCTCAAAGGAGATGACTATTAAAAAAAAATGTAAATTTGTTGTTTACATTTTCATGCTCAAGGCTGTTGATTTTTTTAAATGTATGCAATTTATTTTCTCTCCATTTTTGAATTGTCCTGCTGTTTATTATTCTAGGGCATAGCAGTGAAAATGCCATTAATGTATTTGGTGAAGGAAATCAGCATGAATTCAGGTTTATGCCATGTAGGCTGTATGTTAGCATTTTCACTGACAGCACTCCCTTACTAGGACCCTATTTTTAATATGTGTTCTTCCAGAATTTAGCAGTTTTTCTCCTTCAGTTGATTACTTTTGTAGTTCTTAATAGTTTCAATTAGTTTATAGTCTTTGACTATTTTGATAATAGGGCATTAAAAGAAAATATAGCTTTCAATTTTTTTCAAAGTGAGGAAAGGCTCAGAATTCTCTTTCTGTGGGAACGTATTACACAATTGATACTACTGATAATCATATTTTATTTCATTCACTTCATGATCTATGGTTGATTTATGGTTGCAGTGTTTTTCCAAGTTACTTTAAAAAATATCTTTTGACTCCATTTTAAGTAAATATTACAAATATCCATTTTATATGCCCATTTGAAAGGAATACATAATTTAAGGAGCGGTATATGTCCTTTCTATCTCCCTGGAAACTCCATAGCCTTTTTAAAACTTTCTATAAATGAAAGGTTTTTTTTGAGCTTTTATCTGTTACACTTCATTGTTATGACTTTATTATTCTGAAAGTATTGTATGAAAAGAATGTTCCAAAGATACTAGTGCAATTAATAGTGGAAAGTGATATTAAAAATGCAAAATGGATTGTGGTGTACAAATTCAAATTCCTCATTTGTATGAAGCCTGAATTGTTATAGATATCATCAGGTCTCTCATGCTTACAATAAATGAATTAATAGTAATTACAAATTACAGTGAGACACATAGTGTTTGCCATCCCTATCTGAAATATCCATAGAGACAGAAAGCAGTGGTTACTAATGGACAGCGAGATGGAAAAGTAGGGAGTGATTATGTAAAGTACAGAGTGTTCTGGGATGATGAAAATATTTTGAAACTGGAAGGAGGTGGTAATTCCACAGAATTCTGGACACAGTATTTGCCACTGAATTGTATACTTTAAAATAGTCAGTTGTATGTCTGGTGAATTTTATGTTAATTTAAAAAATATTGTCAACACAAAAATATATTTTTATAGCCATATTTAAAATATAAACTCATGGGTAAAGATTAGGTGTAAATTGCCATAGGTTTCAGAAGGTTGATTTCAGAAGTCTGTGAGATGCATGTATGAGTTCATTTTAGAACATGGAAAAATGTTTGCTTTAAAGGATTCATTTATTTGAAAGTATTATTTCTTTTAAAGGGAATCTTTTATTTTATGACATAATATTTACTTGTAAAAATATTCTGTAACCTTAATATTTTTGGTCTAAAACAAAACAGGTAGGAGGACAGGGGAAATAAAATGCATTTCTAAAGTACCTTGTTTAGTCCCTTTCTTCAGCATGCCAAATTTCTCTATGAATTTCATATATGCCCTCTGTCATTTGCTAAAGCATTATAATAGCCTGTGGTTATGCCGACAGACATCAGTAACACACTCCACATCTGAATATTTCTTTCTTCCTTTGGGAATATTTCCACATAAAAAATAAGACAGCTTAGATTTGAAACTGCCTTGGTTTTGAAAGAGACAGACAGAGAGAGAGAGAGAGAGAGAGAGATTGAGAGAGAGAGAAAGATGACTCATGATTGAATGACAGTCTGCTTTTAAGTCTGCTTTCCTTTGGGTTTTAGATTTATGTCTTTAATAAACGTGTCTGATCAATGCCAACTGGACTGAGAAAAAGTACTCTTAGTACTCATTATCTGTTTCCAGTTAGCAGTGGAAAGAGAGAAGCCTTTAACTATTTATGACTTTGAAGTAGACAAGAGAGACATCCATAAGAAATGTGAGGAATGGGATGGAATCTTGGTGATAGAAGCAGAATTAAATGCCTTGAAATCCATTCCCAAACCTGATCATGTTCTGATTTAGCTGTTGGAATGCCTAATAAAGGCACAACATTCTGATTATTGTGGTGTCTTTTGGAAACTTTCAAAATGAAAACAAAAGTCAGTAAGAGAAAGGAAATTTGATTTGATTCTGAGAATTTGATTTAGTGATTTAATTAGAACTGGGTTCTATTTTCTGTCTTTACACTACCTTGCTTTTTGTTTGAGTATGGGCAAGTGTGTCTAGCCCTTTTCTGTGTTTCCTCACTTACAAATTGTGAGTAGAAGCAACTACCTCATAAGGTTGTTGGAAATACCATGAGGCAATAAACTTACAATAAACTGTCAATAAAGCCTTGAAAAAGTCCAACAAACTGTATAAGCAAAAAGAGATAAGATATTGTCATTAATAGGTGTGATTAGCAATAAACAATGTTACCTTAAGTGGTACATAATAAATGTCTGATGATGGTGTTTCAATACTAGAACCTGATAGGGATCCATCAAGTATGAATCAAGTAATTAATCCAATGCATTTCTGCACACTTTTATTTTAATGTGTTTATTCTTTTAAGAAATTCTAAAGCCAACTTGGCTAATAGTTTTTGGACTTTGGGTAGACATACTTTGGAGAAGTCACACAATTACTTCCACAGATGGGTTTTCACTAATAACTCTGTAATACATTTTCAACTAACTTCTTTTTACACTGTCCTATTTTCTGTGTAGTATGTTTAACGATAAAATATGAAATTTATTGATTCTTGGGTTATGCTTTTAATCATTCTTTCAAAATACATGAGCCCAAATATATTATTTTATATCCAGTCTTAATTCTTGTTTTGTGAACTACATTTGAAAAATTTGATTATACAAATTCTAGTATTTTGTATAGTTTTTAATGTTTTTTGGCATTGGACAAAATTAATTTATTCATTACACTGAAGTACTTAATTTCGATAAATATTGTCATGGAAAAATTGTATTTAAGGGATAGTTGTATGTGTTTGTTTTTACTTTTGGTCTTTTAGTTCCAGTGTGTTGTCCTTTTTGGTTTTGTTTTATTGCTTTTTTCTTTAATTTTGCTTACCAGAGCCAAAGCCTTAGTAGAAGAACAACGCCTTTTGTTCCTAGGGTTCAGGTAAAGGCCTTGTCTGCCTGATAGAAACTAAAGTTGTGTTTAACCCTTATTTGTATGTTTTTGGAAAATGCGTTAGTAGGAAAACTTTTTTTGGTATGTTGCTCCAAACCATATTATTGACTTTCAAATCATTTTATTAGCCAGCTTGTAAAAATTTGCATGGGGATTAGAATATTGAATAAAAATTTAAAGAGACAATCTTTGTTAGTGATTTTTATATGATAAACTAAATACTAAACCTTATAGATTTCAAAGTGGTATTTAATGTAGATTCTACTTATATATATGACATTTACAGAAATAGCTAATTTTATACTGTTGATATTTTCCTTTGTTACACTAAGGTTACTGTCTCTTTAAATCACTCATTATGTCACTTAACATCTATATTCTCTTGCATTTTCCAAGTAATAACTCCTTGAGGAGACTGGCAAATAAATTTGTACCTTATTTAAAATATGAATTTTATGCATATTATATATAATGTTCATTTTTTGGAAAGTATTTTACTTTGAAAGAACAAAATTATAATCCAAATAAAATAAGTTGGATTTATTTTGTTAATATTTTGCCATTGTAGTTTTATTTAATTTTATGTAATACTTGGGTACAAGTTGTTTGCCTCTTTTCATTAGGAACCCCTTATATGGTAAAGTAATGGCAATATAGTTTTTTTTAAGTAGTATTATGCTTTCCTTGCTTTGCTGCATGTTGTTTTTTTAAAAATTTGTTGCTTCTGAGTAATACTTATTTTGTTTAAATTTTAAAAATTAAATTATTCTTGTTAATATTATACAATATAAAATATTTACCTATGCTGCTTAGGTCCTACTTAGGAAAATTAAAAATAGTTACATGCTAAAGCTGGAATGAGAAATATTTTAAAACAATTTAAATTATACTAATATTTTATTAATGAAATTGGGGCTGAACAGGAACTATGTCAGGACCAGAATTGTGAAGATATGTTTGTTATATTTGGGGGAATCAACAGCTATATTTTAAACACTTATTTAAAAAGCACAGATAAGAAATTAAGAATGTTATAAATTGATGTACCTAATAAAATCTGTTTCGATTATGTGAACTGGATATCTGTTAAAAACTTCAATGCAAGTCCTATAATACAAATAAAAATTAGGACTATATTCAAATACTCAGTTTAAAGCAGTCTATTAAAAGGTATAATTTTGGTCAAATAATTAGTAAAGTTAAAATGTGCCTATTTGCTGTTTAAATTATTTTAATATTTGTACATTTGTAATTTATAATTTAGTAAACTCTAAAATATTATACCAAAAATAAGCCATATGTTTACTCTGTATGAGAAATGGACAATATTAGTAACTGATAATGTTTTGGTTTTCCATGGCATAAGGAAATCTGAAAAGAATACTCTATCAGACTTTTGAAATATATATCTCAAATGCTAGTTTTAATGATTTTAAAGGAGAAAAAATATTGCTGGTGGAGATGGCCCCAAGTACTTAGTTTAACCCCCCAAAAGGTTCTCATAGAAATCAATAATTTGCTCTAATAATTTTTAGCTTAGTCTCATAATAATTATTGTTTCTTTTTTTTTTTTTTTTTTTTTTTTTTTTGAGGCGGAGTCTCGCTCTGTCACCCAGGCTGGAGTGCAGTGGCGCGATCTCGGCTCACTGCAAGCTCCGCCTCCCGGGTTCACGCCATTCTCCTGCCTCAGCCTCCCAAGTAGCTGGGACTACAGGCGCCGCCACTACGCCCGGCTAATTTTTTGTATTTTTAGTAGAGACGGGGTTTCACTGTGTTAGCCAGGATGGTCTCGATCTCCTGACCTCGTGATCCGCCCGTCTCGGCCTCCCAAAGTGCTGGGATTACAGGCTTGAGCCACCACGCCCGGCCTAATTATTGTTTCTTAAATGTAACATTTATTGGAAATAAATCTTTTTAACCCTACAGAATCTTTTTTTTTTTTCCTTTGAGGTGCTTAATATTCATGTCATGAACCTCAGAGAAAGCTTTTTAATGTCTTAGAAAAAATGAAGCCATAAACTCTTTAAAACTGATGAAAATAGAGACTACCATAGAAATCAGTTGGGTTTTTGTCACACATTTATGATACTATCTATAACACCTCTTTGATCTCATATACAATCAGACAATCCTGCATTTCTCTCTTTTTCACTCATATCTTTTGTCAGAAGAATAGTCTCCTTTTGGCCCCTTTTTCTTATCTGTATCTATGTTCTAATATTATTAGAAAAGCAAATATTTTAACTGTTTTCATATATTGGAGACTTTTTTCTTCAAGTTGTTAATCTCTTAATGTAAGGCAGTGGTTCTCAAATTTTAATGCACTTGAGGATCACCTAGGGACTTGTTAAAATCCAACTTCCAGGGCCTCGTTCTGATTCAGTAGGCGAGAGGTGGGCCCAGGAATTTGTAACTTTTTAATAAATAAGTGAGATAATACTGACACGGAAAGTTTATTAGCCCAATGTAAGAAATACTTGTCTAGGGTCTATTTTTGTACTTAGCAGCTCCATTAGAAAAATTTCTTGTTATTCAATAGCAAGATAATACCTGCATTAAATGTAAAAACATAAAAATTGATAACTATAATTTAAACAAGTTGGATATTTCTTACTCTTATTCCTATAAAAGGGCTGATTCCATTTGGCAAAAAAAAAAGATGGAAATAATTTTATATACTTTTTTGAGACTGTCAGTTTACCTTTTCTGACTCAAAAGTTGCTCAGTGTCTCATTCTCTAGAATATGAAGTGAGGGACTCAACAAAGCTATGTTGGAATTGGAATTGAATTGCCAGTGTTTATGTATAACCAGTACTGATTTGTAACTGTTATTCTCAAGTTCCAAATTTTGGTTCCATTTCAGTTTCAACATAGTGGTTAGATATGTGCTGAGTTCTGGGCCAAGATGTGGATCAGAGCCATAATTATCATAGATCCTGACATAGTAGAATCAAACAGCTAGGTGTGCAAGTGTGAGGTATGTGTGTGGGAGGTGATAACTGTTAAATCAAGTGAATTCAGCAGTTGGATATGAAGTTCCCTTCCCTAATTATGGCACAGGGAAATTGTTCTCATTTTCTTATCTCAAATAATAAAATGTACTCTTATTATCCTAAGGATATTATTCATCAATTTCACAAAAGAATGAGACTTAATGTCTGAATAAGGAAAAATTTTAAAGATGAATTCATTATCATTTTAAGTTCAAACTGAAGGAATCTATTGACTAAAGCTACTAGTAAATCCCTTTTGCTTATAATATTTTAAATGTTTTTAACTATGAAACAACATAAAACATTTACTTGAAAATTCCCTATGAATGTTATATAAACAGGATATTATCTACTCAATTCATTTTGAGCACTTATTCTGAACTCAGTTTTTTTTGTAGGGGAACCAAAATGAACTAGTGATTCTTGCATAAGTAAAGATACAGATCAGTCATTTTATATAAAGTCCTTAATTATGATAATGTAATTATGTACATGTTAATAAGCAATCACATTAAGATAATAAAAAGCCCACATGCTTGATCAAACTGAAATGTCTGAATCATTCTTTTATTCATTGAAGTTATTATAGTATATCCTTTTATTTTTAACTAGCCACAATTTACTAAGTAAAATTTATATTCTGTGCTAATGATACTGTAAGAGAATGGGGTGAAGATTGGAAAGGTAAACATTGTGTTTGTGTAGTAAATGTTTGAATTGATAAATTAATATTTTTGCTTTTCAGATAAAACTATGGTTTGACAAGGTTGGTCACCAATTAATAGTTACAATTTTGGGAGCAAAGGATCTCCCTTCCAGGGAAGATGGGAGGCCAAGGAATCCTTATGTTAAAATTTACTTTCTTCCAGACAGAAGGTAAGGATATAAAACAAAAATAAATGTTCTGGAAAATAAATGAGGAAATGTTAATAGCAATGGGTATTTCAATTCTGTATCATTTATTGGTATCATACTAGTGAGATATGTGAAGTTTAACATAAACGTGATGGTTCTTAGGAATCAAAATAGTGACAGTAAGTTAGATTTTTCAAAACTTAAATGTTGTATATGTGATTTTAAATATTAATTTTAGGCATGTGTGTATTCTTGTATATATTTTCATTATTCAAAATCATTAAAAGTTATGCTTCCTAAAATCAAATTTTTAACACAAATTATAGAGTCAAAAAGCTAAAATACTAGAATTTTTAGTCAAAAATACTAGCTCTTTTAGTCAAAAAGCTAAAAATACTGCTAAAAAGTGCTCATTTCTCTGCAATTTCTACCTCCTCTTTCCAAGATATTATTTCTCTCTATTCTATAAATTTAACAAGTTGTTTTGTATTCATCACCTTATATCATCAAGAAAACTTACCACAAGTCCCAGAATCACCTTCCTCAAGCATTATTTGTTTTGTGTTTATTCTAATCAATATAAATGGTATTGTTCTACCCTTAATTTTTTTTCTTTTTGTTCTACCCTGATTTGATTGGAGAAATACTTTATCTGAAAACAAATCTAATCACTCTGAATTTCAGGCAGATAAAAAATAAAAGAGACTATTCAATAGGCATCATGAAAAAAAAAGAAGGAATGATACCAGTTACCTTTCCCCAGTTATCTGTCTGCATCCCTGCCTCCCACGGCAGAGTGCTCTCAAGATCTCGTTATTTTTTCTCAGGTTGGAAGTGGATAGGCACAGATGTGATCTTAAACATGTTTATACACTTTTGGATTCTCATTGATTTAGTTATTTGGTTCAAGTAGAAAGTCATCAAGGTTGAGTTCGGTACCAAAGTGTCACCTGAACAACAATCTCAGCAAAGAAAAGGACAAAAGAATAGACAATGAACAAAGGCTTTGCATTTTATTTGATACATATTTTGAAGTTTTATACTCTTTTTATATCTTGAAGTTAGTCGCCAGTTAAAATATATTTCTTCTTCTAATTTTAAGTAAAAACATCAAGTGTTTGCATGCTGTTACTGAATTACATTTAATGGAAACCAAAGTTCTAGTAACATGAAAATAAATTTTTAAAAAGGATTAGGTTGGATTTTATTGTTTTTAAAAATTAACTACCTTCTCAGCAATTTGATGATTCATTAAAAGATCAATTATTTATTTTATTATAATTAGGCTTTTATTTTAAAATGATGTCTATAGCATGCTTATTGATCTTAGTGTTTAAATATCTTTAGCACCTTCTCAGTGTTTGACTTATGCAGTATGCTTTGATTCTGAAGGCTTTATTTATACTTCTAGAAAAAGTAAAACTCATTTTTTTTTAACTTGCTGAAATTAAGGTTATTTTTAATGGTTCTTTTTGTGAATTGGTGCTTGGGTACGTACCAAATTGCCTTATTAAATTGTAATCATATATGTTAGGTTTATAAGAAACTTCAGAGATTGTCTATTCTTCTTCCTATTCAACATAGAAATCCTGTCTAAAATTTTCATTCTTTATCTGAGAACTTTTTTCTGTCCTTAAGAGGAAGTTCATGACTTCCTCTTCTTTTTCCTTTCAGATTTTGATAGAAACCATTTTTGTTTGTTTGTTTGTTTTTGAGACAGAGTTTTGCTCTTTTTGCCCAGGCTGGAGTGCAAAGACACGATCTCGGCTCACTGCAACCTCCACCTCCCGGGTTCAAGCAATTCTCCTGACTCAGCCTCCCTAGTAGCTGGGATTACAGGTGCCTGCCACCATGCTCAGCTAATTTTTTGTATTTTTAGTAGAGACGGGGTTTCACCATGTTGGCCAGGATGGTCTCGATCTCTTGACCTCGTGATCCACCTGCCTTGGCCTCCCGAAGTGCTGGGATTACAGGCATGAGCTACTGTGCCTGGCCAGATATAAACCATTCTTGAATTAGATAGCAAGGCTCCTGTTAAATACTTTCATCCTGGCCTTCTTGGAAGGACCTTTATCTCTTGACAGGGTCTCAAAATTCATTCTTCATCAATGAAATATGAGTAGATGTTAAATAAATATTTGTTAAAGCTGTAAGAAAGGGAGGGAGAGGAAGATCATACATCACAGTCCTTGTTTCAGATAAGTTATTCCCATACACATTATCACTTCTTTCCAGGTATAGAAATAAAATCTCCTACATGGGTTTGCAATGTCATTTTTCTGCCAATGCCTTCATGGTTAATAAAGCTACCTTGCATGTTATCTTGTCCATGTGTATTAACAAAATTCGTTATCAATTTGTATATTTAAAGTCATCTTTCTGCCACATTATATATGTGTGCTTTGGAAACATATAATACCTCTTCATCATTCAAGTAAAATCTATATTAAACTTAAAACTCCAATGAGAAGAAGTTGCATTACTTCCCAATTTCAGAGACAATTCTACCCCTTCTTAGTTCTCTCTCCTCCCTATTTCCCAAAACTCTTGGGACTGTGTTGTGCTGAGATAATTTGTAGCAGTTGATACTGTTCTAACTGGAGCTTGTCTGTCATTTTAGATAGTTCTCTTAGGTAGCTTAAATTGTATTTCCTAGAAAATTGTATTCCTATCCAGCCAGTGATCCTGTCTAATAAGCAAGATTAATGATCTCCAAATAGGTTGGATGTACCCTAGGTGATGTACAGGATAATCCTTTCATGATCAGGAAGAAATATTTGAATGTTTAAAAATTTTTATTTTATTATTTTTAGTTTCTGTTTTCATCTATTTTCCAATATGGACAATATGTTAGTATAACAGTATGGTGACACACGTACAGAGATATACAACCAAAAAGAACATGAAAACCTTTGAACTGGCAATCCCATTTATTGGGATGGTTATCTTGCATTTTCAACTCACATTGTGGTGACTACCTCACATAGAAATAAATTTACAGTGTTTTAAAATACCAAATATATGTCAAATAAATATGAATTTCTTATATTTAAAAAAGTATCTTTATAAAAAATAGATTATAATTGGTCATTAGCTAGAACTTTGTAGATAAGAAGTTGTGAATATCACAATTTACTCCTCTTTTTGTACAATGAGACTTCTGTAGTTTAAATGAATAGTATATGTAATGTTACTGGTTAATTATCATTTAGAAGGTTTTCAGTAGGGCGATGTGTTAAAAAATTATTGAGTTAAGATTCTCAGGTCTGGTTTTATTTAGATTTTGAGAAAGATTAAGTTTTCAATAATTTGTCATGGAAAAAATTTAACATTTATTGTAACTTCACCATTATTGTCATATCTATAAAGTGTGATATAGTATACACCTTAAATTTTTCATAATAATTTTAAAGTTTATAACACTTGCAATGTATGATAATTTGATGGTAAAATATCACCTAACTTGTTTACTGAGAAATTTTAAATGAAAAAATTTTAGGATAAAACTTGTGGTTCTATGTAAGTTCATAATTTGTTGGTTTTTTTCCATAGTGATAAAAACAAGAGAAGAACTAAAACAGTAAAGAAAACATTGGAACCCAAATGGAACCAAACATTCATTTATTCTCCAGTCCACAGAAGAGAATTTCGGGAACGAATGCTAGAGATTACCCTTTGGGATCAAGCTCGAGTTCGAGAGGAAGAAAGTGAATTCTTAGGCGAGGTATCTGGAGTTGTTTTAAAGTTTATGCTATTCGTGTTATCCTGAATGCTTTTATTTATATAACTGTCAGTATAATTTTATATGTAGAATATCTGCAAAGGTAGGCACAATTTCTTTAATGGAATGTATTTCAGCTGCTGCTTTAGGACAAAACTTGAAACTATAGAAAACAGTGGTTGTACATATTCTGACAGTTTTTACATGTCATTTCTTATTTTAGAACTCTCAGTGTTGAATGATAAAAGATTTGTATTTCACAAATACATTGCTTTGTTTTATAGTGATATGTATATATTTTGGTAGTTTACTGAACAGACTGTACCACTAATAAGTAGTTAAACCATTTATTTATGGATTATTTTCAAGCCCTACAATGTAACAGGCACTGTGCTATAGATTGAGCCTTCAAAGGTAAATAAGGAGTGTTACTTACTTCAAGGAATTTACAATTCATTGGTGATACAGACACATGAATAGCAATTAGAATATAACATGCCAATTGATATGGAGGAGAAAATGCAATAGGAATACATAATTGCTGTGCAGAGGAGGGCAGGTGGTCAAAGCAAGTCTTCAAAGAGAGAGAGGAATTTAGCAAATTCAAGGGGAGTGAAATTCCTGCAGAGGGAATAAGAAGACATCAGGGTGAGGAGATATTGGTCAATTGCACTGAAATTGGAAGGGAATATGGTAAGAAATGAGGTTTGAGGCTTAAACTGAGACCTGGGCATGTCACTTAATATATAAACAAATTTGGATTTATCTGGTTGATAATAGGAACCAATAACCAATAACCAATTCTCTCTTTCCCATCTCTGTGGAGTCTCACTTTGTCACAGTGGCACAGTCATAGCTCACTGCTGCCTCAAGCTCTTGGGCTCAAGTAATTCTTCTGCCTCAGCTTCCCAAGTAGCTGGGACTATAGGCACCCACCACCATGCCCAGCTAATTTTATTTTTTTTTGTAGGAATGGGTCTCGTCATCTTGCCCAGTCTCATATTTTCTTTAAAAAGAAAATGGTTTGACTGTACTTGAGAAAAGTATTTCCAACTGTAATGTGGAGAATGATTGAAGAAGGCAAGATGGGAAGCAATTATCCAGCTATTAGCATGTTAAGTTACTCACTTTCAGCCTTTTTCAGTGTGGTTGGTGTATTAGTTCATTTTCATGCTGCTGATAAAGACATACCCGAGACTGAGAAGAAAAAGGGATTTAGTGTACTTACAGTCCACATGGCAGAAGGCAAGGAGGAGCAAGTCACATCTTACATGGATGGTGCTAGGCAAAGAGAGAGAGAGATTCTGCAGGGGAACTCCTCTTTATAAAACCGTCAGATCTCGTGAGATTTATTCACTATGAGGAGAACAGCATCAGAAAGTCCCACCCACATTATTTGATTACCTCCCACTGGGTCCTTCCCACGGCACATGGAAATTGTGGAAGTTACAATTCAAGAGGAAATTTGGGTGGGGACACAGCCAAACCATATCATTCCATCTGTCCCCTCCCAAATCTCATGTCATCACATTTCAAAACCAATCATGCCTTCCCAATAGTCTCCAAAGTCTTAACTCAGAATTAACTCAAAAGTCCAGAGTCCAAAGTCTAAAGTCTCATCTGAGACTAGGTAAGTCCCTTCTGCCTATGAGACTATATAATCAAAAGTAAGTTAGTTACTCCCTAGATACAATGGGAGTACAGGCATTGGGTAAATACAGCCATTCCAAATGGGAGAAATTGCCCAAAACAAAGCCTCATGCAAGTCTGAAATCCAGTGATACTATCAAATCTTAAAGCTCTAAAATAATCTCCTTTGACTCCATGTCTCACATCCAGGTCATGCTGATGCAAGAGGTGGGTTCCCATGATCTTAGGCAACTCTGCCCCTGTGGCTTTGCAGGGTATAGCCTCCCTTCTGGCTGTTTTCATGGGCTGCCATTGAGTGTCTCTGGGTTTTCCAGGTGCACAGTGCAAGCTGTAGGTGGATCTACCATTCTGGTTGGGTGGCCATCTTCTCACAGCTCCACTAGGCCATGCCCCAGTAGGGACTCTGTATTTGGGCTCTGACCCCACATTTCCCTTCTGCACTGCCCTAGCAGAGGTTCTCCATGAGAGCCCCACCCCTGCAACAAACTTTTACCTGGACATCCAGGCATTTCCATACATCCTCTGAAATCTAAGCAGAGGTTCCCAAATCTCAATTCTTGACTTCTGTACACCTGCAGGCTCATCACCATGTGGAAGCTGCCAAGGCTTGGGCTTGCACCCTCTGAAGCAATGGCCCAAGCTGTAGCTTGGCTCCTTTTTGTCACAGCTGAAGCAGCTGGGATGCAGGACACCAAGTCCACAGACTTGGTGTCACAGCATGGGGACCCTGGGCCTGGCCCACAAAACCATTTCTTCCTCCTAGGGCTCCAGGCCTGTGATGGGAGGGGCTGCTATGAAGACCTCTGAATTGCCCTGGAGACATTTTCCCCATTACACATAGGCGATTAACATTTGGCCCCTCGTTACTTATGCAAATTTCTGCAGCTGGCTTGAACTTTTCCTCAGAAAATGATATTTTCTTTTCTATCATATTGTCAGGATACAAGTTTTCCAAACTTTTATGCTCTGCTTCCCTTATAAAACGAAATGCCTTTAACAGAACCCAAGTCACCTCTTGAATGCTTTGCTGCTTCAACATTTGTACCACCAGATAGCCTAAATCATCTCCCTCAAGTTCAAAGTTCCACAAATCTCTGGGGCAGGGATAAAATGCCACCAGTCTCTTTGCTAAAACATAATAAGAATCACCTTTGCTGCAGTTCCCAAAAAAATTCCTCCTTTCCATATGAGACTACCTCAGCGTAGACTTTATTGTCCATATAGCTATCAGCATTTTGGGCAAAGTCATTCAACAAGTCTCTAGGAAGTTCCAAACTTTCCCACATTTTCGCGTCTTCTTCTGAGCCCTCCAAACTGTTTCAACCCCTGTCCATTACTCAGTTCCAAAGCTCTTCCACATTTTCAGGTATCTTTTCAGCAGTGTCTCACTCTACTAGTGTCAATTTACTATATTAGTTCGTTTTCATGCTGCTGATAAAGACATACTCGAGACTGGGAAGAAGAAGAGTTCTAATGGACTTATAGTTCCACGTGACTGGGGAGGCCTCACAATCATGGTGGAAGGAAAGGAAGAGCAAGTCATGTCTTAACATGGATGGAAGCAGGCAAAGAGAGAACTTATGCAGGAGAACTCCTCTTTATAAAACAATTAGATCTTGCGAGATTTATTCATTATGAGGAGAATAGCATGAGAAAGACCCACCTTCATTATTCAATTACCTCCCACTGGGTCTCTCTCATGACACGAGGGTATTGTGTGAGTTAAAATTCAAGATGAGATTTGGGTGGGAACACAGCCAAACTATATCAGTTTTTTGGTTTTTTTGTTTGTTTGTTTGTTTCTGAGTAAATTAAATGGTAATCTCACGGGAAAAACAAGTCTATAGAAATATTGAAGTGAGTGTTGTCAGCTGAGGAACCAAAGAGTGGTAAACTAAAAATGCTTCTGTATTCCCAGCACTTTGGGAGGCCAAGCGGGGGGAGATCACCTGAGGTCAGGAGTTCGAGACCAGCCTGGCCAATGTGGCAAAACCCCATCTCTACCCAAAATACAAAAATTAGCTGGGCACGGTGGTGGGCTCCTGTAATTCCAACTACTCAGGAGTCTAAGGCAAGAGAATCGCTTGAGCCCGGGAGGCAGAGCTTGCAGTGAGCCAAGATCACGCCACTGCACTCCAGTCTGAGCGACAGAGCAAGACTCCATCTCAAAAAAAAAAAAAAAAAAGCTAAACTAAACTAAAATCCCTTGTGTGACCTTTGGGAAGAAGGGTCACACAGTTGTTAGGAGCAGAGATTCTGGAGCTAACTGAGTGGGTTTATATTCCTGGCACTACCACTTCTTAGCCTTGGGTCTTTGAACAAGTTATTTGACCCATCTGTGCTTCAGTTTGTTCTTCAACCAAGTGGGAATAATACTTTATGCAACTCAGGGTTAATATGAGAATTAAATAAGTGTGTTGTATTGTGTGTTTGTAATACTTTGGAACACAGTACCTATAATTTTGAAAATGACTAGGGAAAATTTAGAAAGAGTGAAATAACTCCAGGCATGGTGGCTCACACTTGTAATACCAATCCTTTGGGAAGTGGAGACGGGGATAGCTTGAGACCTGGAGTCCAAGACCAGCCTAGGTAACATAGCAAGACCCCCATGTTTAAAAAAAAAATAAAAAAAGAAATTAGCTAGGCATGGTGCTACATACAGGAGTCGTAGCTACTCATGAGGCTGAGGTGGGAGAATTGCCTTACCCCAGGAGTTTGAGGCTGCAGTTAGCTATGAGTGCACCCCTGCACCCTGCCCTGGGTGACAGAGCAAGACCCTGTCTCAAAAACAAAAAAGAAAGAATGAAATATTAACTTGGCTGTGTTGCTTCTTTACCTCCCTTAGGTAAATAGTAATTTATCTTTATGTGGCCATTCTTGTAAACACAAAGCACAAACACTGTCACTTGCACAGCCTCCTAAAAAAAGTAGACATTAATTTCTACAGACTTATATTTTGGGTAAATTTTTAAAAATTCGTGTTATAAAATTTGTATTGTAATATAGTTCATGTTTAAAATCCATTCTTGTTTTTTTCTTGTTTTAAATCTTTAGCAGGATGGTATGATAAATTCAGAATTTTAAATTAGACAGGCTGATTCAGTTTACACCTCTTTCACTTAAAAGCTGGTGTGACCTTAGATAAGTTCTTTTAACCTTTGTTAGCCTTGGTATTTTTGCTTATGAAAATTAAACAATAAGACAAAGCTAGTAATTTTTAAAATAATTATGGCAGATAATATGGCACGGTTCATAATACACAGTAGGCACTTCAAATTTGTTTTACTCTTCCCATTTAAAAGTTCTTATAAAAGTTAATTTTTTTTAACTTTTAAGTTCAGCGATACATGTGGAGGTTTGTTACATAGGTAAACATGTTTAATGGGGTTTGTTGTGCAGATTATTTCATTACCGAGGTATTAAGCCTAGTACCAACTAGTATTTTTCCTGATACTCTCCCTCCTCCTACCCTCTACTCTCCGATAGGCCCTAGTATGTATTATTTGCCTCAGTGGGTCCATGTGTTCTCATCGTTTAGCTCCCACTTAAAAATGAGAATGCAGTATTTGGTTTTCTGTTCATGCATTAGTTTGCTAAGGATGATGGCCTCCTGCTCCATCCATGTCCCTGCAAAGGACATGATCTTGTTCTTTTTTATGGTTGCTTAGTATTCCATGGTGTGTATATACCATATTTTCTTTACTTAGTCATCACTGAGGGGGGTTTAGGTTGACTCTAAATAAAAACGCTTTTAAAATTCTAAAATGATATACAAATATTAGTTATTATTACAGTCATTTAAAATGAAAAGTGTTACTTTTGTAACGGGTAGTCAAGGGTCAAAAAAATAAATGTCTTAGATATTTAAAACTATTAAATCACTAAAGAAGTTATAAAAGTTTATTTATTGTAAAAAGCATACTGACAATTTTGCAACGTCTAAATGACCTTGTTTTTCATGTAATAGCATTACTATTATAATTATTACTACAAAAGTTGTAGGACCACTTAACATAATTTCTTTATTATTGGTATATTATAACTGTCCTTTGTCTCTTGGGTTTGTAGATTTTAATTGAATTAGAAACAGCATTATTAGATGATGAGCCACATTGGTACAAACTTCAGACGCATGATGTCTCCTCATTGCCACTCCCCCACCCTTCTCCATATATGCCACGAAGACAGCTCCATGGAGAGAGCCCAACACGGAGATTGCAAAGTAAGTTTTACCAAAATTCTTTCATATTTTTATTGAATTTTCCTAATCTTGAGTTATATGTATGATACAGAATTTGAAGATATCATTGTAAATATTAATAGTCATTTGTTAGTATTTCCATAGCTATTATTGAAGCTTTTGAATTGTTTGAAACACTAAAATAAGGTAGTGCCCATAGCAATCACCTATCACAATGTTGAAGGGGTTTATATTTGTATTTTGGGTGATATGACACCAAATAAGCACATTTACATTTAAATCTTAGTGCTTAGAATCCTAAATATAGGAATAAGATGGCTAATATGAATTTAGCCACATAGCTGTATGCACAAAATTATCATTTCCTCCTTTATTACTCTAGGTATTTTATGAATATGTAGTATACCAAGTATACTATAGTGGTTGAAACCATGAATTTTAATTTCAGACTACCCTGAGTTTAAATATTAATTCTTACACTTTAGAACTGTATGTTTTGTGGCAGATCCTCTCTCTATGCCTCACTTTCTTCGTTCATAAAAGGGAAATAGTAATACCTGCATTACAGGGTAGTTATAAGAATTAATTAGTCTCAATAATATAAACTGATGTTATTGTTATTATTGTTATTATTATCATCAACATTACATTTTGCCCTGGATTTTACAGTCTGAAATGTAAAATACAATTACATCATTCCATAGATGCTTAAAATAAACTCAGAAATATTTTCCAGATTGAATAATGACATTTTAAACTCTTTGCCCCTAAAACTCAGGTCATTATTTTTCTAATCAATCTACTATTGGAAACTGAGGTATATATATACTGTTTTGCATAGTATTCATGGGGTAGTTATATCTTTATGGAGACAGCATGCTCCAGTTTTAACAACATTTTGTCAAGTGCTGCAGGACTCATTGACATTAACCAAATTTTAGAAGTATAAATTTATAAGCACAAATGCCATGTCATTTATTAATCATGGGAAGTATAGCTGGCAGTTTGACAAATGAGTATTGTCTATCTGGATCACACACTTCTGCTGAATAGAAGAATACATTATATATATATATTAGAAGACTGCTTGATTAGTAGAGAATTAGAGGTAAGGATTGATCTTATGGGATACTTAGTAGTCGTAGGAAAACCTAGAGAATTATTTTCAATCCTTTTTAAAATAACCCCTCTACTGGAATTTTATTTCCACTTAATACAGTCTTGTACCTTTGGATGGTATTAATTGAACACTAATTCTACAGCATCAACTTCTTTCAGCCTCCCCACACAGTAAACACTCATCCATTTCTATTTTCAAATGCCATTACGACATCTTTTGTTGTAATAATCATGTTACAATGAACTGTATGTAAATTAATTTTATTCTTTGTGACCATTGTATCTATTCAGTACTTTCACTCTGAATTACAGTGTGGGATGACGGGTTACTACATAATGATTACTACTATATGTACCAACCTAATGTAATTTATATACTAATTCTTAAAGTTTATAGGCTGCTAACGCTAGCCAGCATCTTCTTTTCATTCGGGATTGACCTTTCCTTCAGTTTTTATTGCAATAACTGGTAGACTTGAGGACTCTCAATACCTGAAACACTTAAATCTATCAACATTTTTCATTTTTTTCCCCATGCTACTTAGGAAGAGTGGATGTGAGAAAAAATGAGATTAGAGTACTGGTTAGCTGTATGTGTCATGGATTTTCATGCAGTTGTTATAATTTATCTTGCAGCTTTTAATATTTTCACATCCCCAAATGATCTTTCTGATACTTAGTCAGTAATAGTATTAAACTTACCCATGGGTGACATAATGACTCCATGTTGTACCATGTCAGTCTTGTCACTATCAACTAACCTCTAGTAAATAATTTATTAATGATATGTAAGCCTGAAGATAAGTAAAAACATGTACATACACATAAAAGAAAGAAACAAAAACTAGGAAATAACATTTAGGAATAGATAGAAAGCTAAAAAAAACATTACCTTTGGCTAATTAGGCTAACACGATATATTAGTCATAATGGAAGGTACAAGTCAGAATATGAATAAATTACTAATATGTTATAAACTCCTTTGGTGACAAGAACCTCCTTAAGGGTTTTTCTTCATCTGGTGGATAAATATTGCATTTAATTTTAAGTATATGTATCATATTTCAAAGATCATGCCTTCCACCATGATTGTGAGGCCTCCCCAGTCATGTGGAACTATAAGTCCATTAAAACTCTTCTTCTTCCCAGTCTCAAGTATGTCTTTATCAGCAGCATGAAAACGAACTAATACAGTAAATTGATACCAGTAGAGTGAGACACTGCTGAAAATATATGTTGAGAGAACATACAGGTGAACAGTTATCATTAAAAGTGTATAATTCCCCTTTGGGGAATTATTTTGGAATACAATGAACAATTCTATGCCAAAAAGTTAAACAACATGGATGACATGGATAAATTCCTGGAGAGCCACAAATTGCAGAAACTGATCCATAAACAGCTAAAAATCTGAATAAACCTATAATAAGTAAAGAAGCTGAATTAATGAATTGATAATGAAAAAATCTTCCCACAAAGAAAAGCCTAGGCTTCACTCTTGAATTCTTTTAAACCTAAGAAAAGAAACACTAACGTTTCTCAAATTCCTTGATTAGAAAGAGAAAGGGAATACCCACCAATTCATTCTATAAGACCAGTATTTCCCTCATGCCAAAGTCAGACAAACACATTAAAAGAAAAGAAAACTACAGACCAATATTCCTCATGAACATACACACAGACATCTTCAGCAAACTATTAATGAATTGAATCCAACAGTATATGCAAAAGATTGTACACCATAGCCAAAAGGGATTTATCCTAGTGATGTAGAGTTGATTTATTATCCAAAAGTCAATTAATGTAATTCAACATAGTAATAGAAAGAAGAACAAAAACCACATGAATATATGAAAATATGAAGAAAAAGCTTTGGCAGAATTCAGTGCTCATTCACAATTTAAAAAAAAAAGTGAATGGGCATGGAAGAGAACATAGTAGGCCTAGAAAAGAACCCTCCACAAAGTGGGCATAGAAGAGAACTTTCTGATAAAGACCACCTATGAACACCCTTTAGATGACAAACCATATTTCATGGTAATAAATGCTTTCCCCTCTAGTATTGATAACTAGGAAAGGATGTCTCTTCTTATCACTTCTATTCAGCAGTGCACTGGAGATTGTAGTTAGGACAGTCAGGCAAGAAAAATACATAAAAGGCATTCAGAATGGTGAGGGAGAAGAGAGAGAAACTGCGTTTATTCACAGATTACATGATTCTATATGTAGAAGATTCTAAAGAAGCCACACAAAAACTACTAGAACTAATAAACAAGGACAGCAAGGTCCCAAGATACATGAACAATATACAAGAATCTATCCATTAACATTTTGAAAATGAAATTAAGAACACATTTTTGACCAGGCGCAGTGACTCATGCCTGTAATCCCAGCACTTTGGGATGCCAAGGTGGGCAGATCACTTGAAGTCAGGAGTTTGAGACCAGCCTGGCCAACATGGTGAAACCCCATCTCTACTAACAGTACAAAAATTAGCCGGGCATGGTGGCAGGCGCCTGTAATCACAGCTACTCAGGAGGCTGAGACAGGATAATCACTTGAACTTGGAGGGCAGAGGTTGCAGTGAGCTGAAATCGTGCCACTGCACTCCAGCCTGGGTGAGAGAGTAAGACTCCATCGCAAAACAAACAAACAAAAAAAACAACAACAACGATGAATTAAATTTTACAAAAGAAGTTCAAACTTGTACACTAAAAAATCACAAAACATTGTTCAGAGAAATGAAAAAGAGATATAAATAAATGGAGATGTATTCCACATGCATGAATTGGAACAGCCAGTATTATTAAGATGATAGCTCTTCTCCCAATTAGTCTACAGATTAAACCCAATTCCTATCAAAATCTAAGCAGGATATTTTGCTGAAATTAATAAGCAGATTCTAGCCTTTCTATGAGAAAGTATAAGATCTAGAGCAGCTAAAACAAATCTGGAAGATATATATTTCCTCATTTCCATATTTATTGTATAGCTACAGTAATTGCAATGGTATAATACTGGCATAATGATAGACCTATAGATAAATTGAACCAAATTTAGAATTAAAAATTATATTCATGGTCAGTTGACTCTCAACAAAGGATCCAAAGCAAATCAATGGGGGAAATAGTTTTGTTTTTGTTTTTTTTACTAATAATGCTGGAACAATTTAATATCCACATACAAAATACTCAATTTAGACCTGACCTCACGCTATACACAAAAATTAACTTAAAGTGGATAATAGACCCAGCTGTAAGAGTTAAGACTATAAAAGTCTTCAAAGAAAACATAGGAGAAAAATCTTCATTCCTTTGGGTTAGGCAGTTTTCCCCAAAACACCACCAAAGGCTTGATCAATAAAAAATAATACATTGGACTGCACCAAAATTTAAAATATTTGCTTTTGAAGACATCATTAAGAAGATTTTTTTAAAGCCTCAGGCTGGGAGAAAACACAGTCATGTGGCAGCTAATGACCAGATTACTTTCTGAGAAATGTGCCATTAAACATTGTCATCATTGCATGAACATCATAGAGTGCACTTATACAAGCCTAGGTGGTATAGCCTACTATACACCTCAGCAATGTGGTATAGTCTGTTGCTTGTAGGCTACAAACCTGTACAAGCACGTTACTATGCTGAATACTATAAGCAATTGTAGCACAATGACAAGTATTTATGTATCTAAATGTATGTAAATATAGAAAAGGTACAGTCAAAATATGGTATAAAAGATTAAAAAATGATATACGTGAATAGGGTACTTACCATGAGTGGAGATTGCAGGACTGGAAGTTGTTCAGGGTGAGTCGGTGAGAAACTTGGTAAGTGAATGCGAAGGCCTAGCACATTATTGTATATACTACAGTAGACTTTATAAACATTGAAAACTTAGGCTACACTTTATTTATAAAAAATAAAGTGATTATACTGTGACATTGTGATGGCTATGACATCAATAGGGAATTTTTCAGTTCCATCATAATTGTATGGGACCACTATCTTATATACAATTAGTCGTTTACTGAAACATCATTATGCGGCACATAATGTTTATCTGTGAATCTCATATTTGACAGAGGATTTGTATCCAGAATATATAAGGAGCCCTTAAAATGCAATAATAGTAAGAAGATAAATAGTGCTGTCAAAAAGTGGGCAAATACTTGATAGTCATTTGAAAGAATAAAATATATGGATCACAAATAAGGCCATGAAAAGATGCCCAACATCGTTAGTTATTAGTGAAATGCAAGTTATGCCATAATTATATTATTTAACACCCACTAGAATGAATGTAATAAATAAGAAAGATGATAACAAATTTTTGCAAGAAGGGCAGAAATTGGAACCCTCATCCATTTGCTGATGTAAATGTGAAATGGTACAGACACTTTGGAAAACATTTTCGTCTTTTGTTAAAAAGTTAAAAATGAGTTTACCATATGACCACTAATTTACCTTCAAGAGAAACAAAAGTGAAGATTCACTGAAAGACTTGTACATGAACGTTTACAGCAGCATTATTCACAATGATTAAAAGGTAGAAATAGTCGAAATATTCATCAACCAGTGAATGGATAATAAAATGTGGTATATCTGCACAACTGATTACTATATATAACAAGAAAGAAGATACTGCTACATACTACAATGTAGTCAAACCTCAAAAATATTATGCTAAATGAAAGATGCTAGATGCAAAAGGCCATGTGTTCTATGATTCTACTTACATAACATGTATAGAAGTGACAAATCTATTGAGACAGATTAAGTTAGCAGTTGGCTGGAAGTAGCAATAGACAGTGACTGAAAATGGGTGTGAGTAATCCTTTGGCAGTGAAGGAGATATTCTAACATTAGATTGTAGTGATGTATACACAGATTTTAGAATTTACTGAAAATTTCTAAACTGTATACTTAGATATTTATGTTATATAAATTATACCTCAATTTTAGTCAAAGCCGGGTATAGTGACCACACCTGTAATCTCAGCACTTTGGGAGGCTGAGTGGGAGAATTGATTGAGCCCGAGAGTTCGAGACCAACCTGGACAACATAATGAGACCCCGTTTTTATTTTTAAAAAAATTACCCGGGTTCAGTGACATGCACCTGCAGTTCCAGCTACTTGAGAGGCTGAGCTGGTAAGATGGCTTGAGCCTGGGAAGTCGAGGCTGCAGTGAGCCATGATCACACTGCACTCTAGCCTGGGCAACAGAGTGAGACTCTGTCAAAAAAGAAAGAGAGAGAGAGAGAAAGAGAAAGGGAAAGAGAAAGAAAAGAAAGGGAAAGAAGGGAAGGAAGGAAACAAGGAAGGAAGGAAGGAAGGAAGGAAGGAAGGAAGGAAGGAAGGAAAGGGAAAGGGAAAGAAAGGGAGAAGAGAAGAGAAAAGAAAATGCAGTGATAAAACTACAGGATAGATACAATCTCAATTACAGTAAGAGATTTTAGTACTCCTCTATCAATGTTTATAGAACAAATAGAAGGCTTGAAGGATTTATGTGACATTTACAAAACATTCCACAAATCAGAAAACACCTTCCCTCCATGTTCATTGAGAATCACTAAGGTAGACCTTACTCCTGCCCAAACAAGTATCGATAAATTTAAAAGTACTCAGGTCAAAGTGTGTTATCTGATCATGATAGAAATAAAATAGAAATCAATAACAGAAAATCTCTGGACAAGCTTGAAATATTTATAAATGAAGTAACACTTCTAAATAACCATGACTCAAAGAAGTTAAACAGGAAATTAAAAATTATTTTGACCTGAACGAAATGAACACCTAATGTATCGAAATTCATGGGATACAGCTAAAGCAGAACAGTAGGGAAATATATAGCCTTAAGGACATATATTGTTAATACCAAAAATAACTTGAATCAGTGACAGGTTTTCAGCCTAACAAACTTCAAAAAGAAGAGCAAAATAGACTCAAGTAGAAGAAAGGGACTAAAAGTCAAAATAGAAATAAGTGAAATAAAGACAGAAAGTCAATTGAGAAAGTAAATGCAACCAAAGGTTGCATCTATGAAAATATCAGTATAATTGATAAGCCTTTAGGCAGAATGATCAGCAAAGAAAGACAGAAGACAAATTATCAATATTAGGAAAAAGGTGATATCAGTACACATTCTACAAATATTAAAAAGAGAGTAAGGGAAAACTGTGAACAACTTGATACAAATACATTTGACAACCTAGATGAAATAGAAAATTTCCTTGAAAGACACAAACTTGAGTCTCTCTCAAGAAGAAAGAAATAACTTGAGTAGCCCAGTATCTATTTGAGAAATGGAATTTGTAGCTAAAAATTTTCCCTCAAAAAAAATTTCAGGCCCAGATGACTTTATCAATGAAGTCTGCCAAACATGGAAGGGGGATACAATACTAGTTCTTTACAAACTCTTGCAGAATATTATAATGTTGGGAATACCATCCAGCTCATTTTATGAAGTAAACATTACTCTGATACCAACAACTAACATACTAAAAGAAATCTGTACACCAATAAACCTCATGAAAATTTTAGCAAATTTAGCATATTAAATTTAGAAATATGTTGTAAAATAAAAATATAGGAAATTGAATCCACAATACATAAAAGGCATAATATCTCATGACCAAATGTTTTTATACCACGGATGCAATGTTTGTTTAACATTTGGAAAACAGAATGTCACTCATCATATTAAACTGAAAAAGAAAAAAAATATATAATAATCTCAAGAGATCATCTCAAGAAAGAGCATTTGATAAAATCCAATGTTCATCCCTGTAAAAGACCCTAAGCAAAGTAGGGGAGAAAGGAACTTTCTCAATCCAATAAAGAACATGTATCAAACCCTACAGCTAAATCATATTGGTAAAAGACTGCATTCTTTCCTCCCAAGGTCACAAATGAGAAAAAAAAATGTCTGCCCTCGCAACTGTTATTGAAAGTTGTAATTGTGCTTCTAGCTTGTATCATAAGGCAAGAAAAATCAAATGCATCCAGATTGAAAAAGAAGTAAAAGGGTGCTTATTTGCATACATGTTCATTCATATAGAAAGTCAGATGGGATCTATGCAAAAACTATTATAAGAAGTGAATCTATCACGGTTACTGGATATAAGATCAAGATACAATATCAGTATTTCCATGTACCAGCAATAAACAATTGAAAATTGAAAAATACAGTGCCATATGAAAAAGTCAATTCACCACGAACAAGTAGTCTCTATGCCTGGGATGCAAGATTGGTTCAACATGCACAAATCGATAAATGTGATTCATCACATAATCAAAACTAAATACAAAAATCACATAATCGTTTCAATAGATGCAGAAGTGGCTTTCATTAAAATTCCACATTCCTTGATGTTTAAAACTCTCAAGAAACTAGGCATCGAAGGAACATACTTCAAAATAATGAGAGCCACCTATGACAAATCCATAGCCAACTTAATAGTGAATGGGCAAAAGCTGGAAGCATTTCCCTTGAAAACTGCCACAATTGCTGGCAAGATGGCCAAACAGGAACAGCTCTGGTTTGCAGCTCCCAGTAAGATCAATGCAGAAGGCAGGTGATTTCTGCATTTCCAACTGAGGTACCCAGTTCATCTCACTGGGACTGGTTTGAAGTAGGTGCAGCCCAAGGAGGGCAAGCCAAAGCAGGGTGGGGCGTTGCCTCGCCCAGGAAGTGCAAGGGGTTGGGGAACTCCCTTTCCTAGCCAAGGGAACCCACTAGGGACTGTACCTTGGACTGTGGCCCAGATACTGCACTTTTCCCATGGTCTTCACGACCCCCAGACCAGGAGATTCACTGCAGTGCCCAGGCTACCAGGGCCCTGGGTTTCCAGCACAACACTGGGCAGCCGTTTGGGCAGACACCAAGCTAGCCACAGGAATTTTGCTTTTCATACCCCACTGGCACCCAGAATGCCAGCAAGACAGAACCATTTACTCCCCTGGAAAGAAGGCTGAAGCCAGGGAGCCAAGTGGTCTGGCTCCACGGATCCCACCCCAATGGAGCCCAGCAAGCTAAGACACACTGGCTTGAAATTCTTGCTGCTAACGCAGCAGTCTGAGCTCTACCTGGGACTCTTGAACTTGGTGTGGGGAGGGGCATCCACCATTGCGAAGGCTTGAATAGGCGGTTTCACCCTCGCAGTGTAAACAAAGCAGCCAGGAATTTTGAACTGGGTGGAGCCCACCACAGCTCAGCAAGGCCACTGTTGCCAGACTGCCTCTGCAGAATCCCTCCTCCCTGGGAAGGGCATCTCTGAAAAAAAGGCAGCAGCTCCAGTCAGGAACTTATAGATAAAACGCTCACCTCCCTGGGACAGAGCACCTGTGGGAAGGAGCAGTTGGGGGAGCCGCTTCAGCAGACTTAAACGTCCTTGCCTGGTAGCTCTGAATACAGCAGCGGATCTCCCAGCACAGTGTTCCAGCTCTGATAAGGGACAGACTGCCTCCTCAAGTGGGTCCCTGAACTCCGTGTATCCTGACTAGGAGACACCTCCCAGTAGGAGCCGGCAGACACCTCATACAGGAGAACTCTGGCTGGCATCTGGTGGGTGCCCCTCTGGGACAAAGCTTCCAGAGGAAGGAACAGGCTGCAATCTTTGCTGGACTGCAGTCTCTACTGGTGACATCTAGGCAAACAGGGTTGGGAGCGGACCTCCAGCAAACTCCAGCAGACCTGCAGCAGAGGAGCCTGACTGTTGGAAGGAAACTACCAAACAGAAAGGAATAGTATTAACATCAACAAAAAGGATGTCCACTCAGAGACCCCATCAGACAGTCACTGACTTCAAAGACCAAGGTAGATAAATCCACGAAGATGGGGAGAAACCAGTGCAAAAAGACTGAAAATTCCAAAAACCAGAATGCCTCTTCTCCTCCAAAGGATCACAACTCCTCGCCAGCAAGGGAACAAAACTGGATGGAGAATGAGTTTGACGAATTGACAGAAGTCAACTTCAGAAGGCGGGTAATAACAAACTCCTCCCAGCTAAAGGAACATATTCTCACCCACTGCAAGGAAGCTAAGAACCTTGAAAAGAGGTTAGACGAATTGCTAACTAGAATAACCAGTTTAGAGAAGAACATAAATCACCTGTTGGAGCTGAAAAACACATCACAAGAACTTTGTGAAGCAACACAAGTATCATTAGCTGAACTGATCAAGTAGAAAAAAAGGATATCAGAGATTGAAGATCAACTCAATGAAATAAAACAAGAAAACAAGATTAGAGAAAAAAGAGTGAAAAATGAACAAAAAGTATGGGACGATGTGAAAAGACCAAATCTATGTTTGATTGGTGTACCTGACAGTGACGGGGAGAATAGAACCAAGCTGGAAAACACTCTTCAGGATATTATCCAGGAGAATTTACCCAGCCTAGCAAGGCAGGCCAACATTCAAATTCAGGAAATACAAAGAACACCACAAAGATACTCCTCGAGAAGAGCAACCCCAAGACATATAATCATCAGATTCAGCAAGGTTGAAATGAAGGAAAAAATGTTAAGGACAGCCAGAGAGAAAGGGCGGGTTACCCACAGAGGGAAGCCCATCAGAGTAACAATGAATATCTTAAGCCAGAAGAGAGTGGGGACCAATATTCAACATTGTTAAAGAAAAGATTTTTTCCACCCAGAATTTCATATCCAGCCAAACTAAGCTTCATAAGTGAAGCAGAAATAAAATCCTTTACAGACAAGCAAATGCTGAGAGATTTTGTCACCACCAGGCCTGTCCTACAAGAGCTCCTGAAGGAAGCACTAAACATGGAAAGGAACAACCAATACCAGCCACTGCAAAAACATACCAAATTGTAAAGACCATCGACACTACGAAGAAACTGCATAAACTAACATGCAAGATAACCAGCTAAGATCATAATGGCAGAATCGAATTCACACATGACAATATTAACCTTAAATGTAAATGGGCTAAATACCCCAATTAAAAGACACAGACTGGCAAATTGGATAAAGAGTCAAGACCCATCGGTGTGCTGTATTTGGGAGATCCATCTCACGTCTCACGAGCACAGACACATATAGGCTCAAAATAAAGGGTTGGAGGAAGATCTACCAAACAGATGGAAAGCAAAAAAAAAAAAAAAAAGCAAGGGTTACAATCCTAGTCTCTGATAAAACAGACTTTAAACCAACAGAGATCAAAAGAGACAAAGAAGGCCATTACATAATGGTAAAGGGATCAATGCAACAAGAAGAGCTAACTATTCTAAAAATATATGCACCCAATACAGGAGCACCCAGATTCATAAAGCAAGTTCTTAGAGACCTACAAAGAGACGTATACTCCCACACAATAGTAGTGGAAGACTTTAACACCCTGCTGTCAACATTAGACAGATCAACAAGACAGAAAATTAACAAGGATATTCAGGACTTGAACCCAACTCTGGACCAAGCGAACCTAATAGACACCTACAGAACTCTCAACCCCAAATCAACAGAATATATGTTCTTCTCAGCACCACATTGCACTTACTCTAAAATTGACCACATAATTGGAAGTAAAACACTCTTCAGCAAAGGCAAGAGAACAGAAATCATAACAAACAGTCTTTCAGACCACACTGCAATCAACTAGAACTCAGGATTAAGAAACTCCCTCAAAACCACACAACTACATGGAAACTGAACAACCTGCTCCTGAATGACTACTGGGTAAATAACGAAATGAAGGCAGAAATAAAGATGTTCTTTGAATCCAATGAGAACAAAGACACAGTGTACCAGAATCTCTGGGACACATTTAAAGCAGTGTGTAGAGTGAAATTTATAGCACTAAATGCCCACAGGAGAAAGCAAGAAAGATGTAAAATTGACACCCTAACATCACAATTAAAAGAACTAGAGAAGCAAGAGCAAACACATTCAAAAGCTAGCAGAAGGCAAGAGATAACTAAGATCAGAGCAGAACTGAAGGACACAGAAACACGAAAAACCATTTAAAAAGTCAACAAATCCAGGAGCTCGTTTTTTGAAAAGATCAACAAAATAGATAGACCACTAGCCAGACTAATAAAGAAGAAAAGAGAGAAGAATCAAATAGATGCCATAAAAAATGATAAAGGGGATATCACCACCAATCCCACAGAAATACAAACTACCATCAGAGAATACTATAAACACCTCAACACAAACTAGAAAATCTAGAAGAAGTGGATAAATTCCTGGGCACATACACCCTCCCAAGACTAAACCAGGAAGAAGTCGAATACCTGAATAGACCAATAACAAGTTCTGAAATTGAGGCAGCACTTAATAGTCTACCAACAAAACTAAGTCCAGGACCAGACGGATTCGCAACCAAATTCTACCAGAGGCGCAAAGAGGAGCTGGTACCATTCCTTCTGAAACTACTCCAAACAATAGAAAAAGAGGGAATCCTCCCTAACTCATTTTATGAGGCCAGCATCTTCCTGATAACAAAACCTGGCTGTGACACAACAACAACAAAAAAGACAATTTCAGGCCAATATCCCTGATGAACATTGATGCGAAAATCTTCAGTAAAATACTGACAAACTGGAGCCAGCAGCACATGAAGAAGGTTATCCACCACGATCAAATTGGCTTCATCCCTGGGATGTAAGGCTGGTTCAACATACACATATCAATCAATAAACATAATCCATCACATAAACAGAACCAATGATAAAAACCACATGATTATCTCAATAGATGCAGAAAAGGCCTTCAACAAAATTCAACACCCCTTCATGCTAAAAACTCTCAATAAACTAGGCATTGATCAATGGAATATATCTCAAAATAATACAAGCAATTTGTGACAAACCCACAGCCAATATCATACTGAATGGGCAAAAACTGGAAGCATTCCCTTTGAAAACTGGCCCAAGACAAGGATGCCCTCTATCACCACTCCTGTTCAACATAGTATTGGAAGTTCTGGCCAGGGCAGTCAGGCAAGAGAAAGAAACAAAGGGTATTCAAGTAAGAAAAAGCTAGATCAGATTGTCTCTGTTTGCAGATGAAATGATTGTGTATTTAGAAAACCCCATCATCTCAGCCCGAAATCTCCTTACACTGAAAAGCAACTTCAGCAAAGTCTCAGGATACAAAATCAATGTGCAAAAATCACAGGCATTCCTATACACTAATAACAGACAAACATAGAGCCAAATCATGAGTGACCTCCCATTCACAATTGCTACAAAAAGAAAAAAATACCTAGGAATCCAACTTACAAGGGATGTGAAGGACCTCTTCAAGAATAACTACAAACTACTGCTCAAGGAAATAAGAGAGAACACAAACAAATGGAAAAACATTCCATGCTTATGGATAGGAAGAATCAAAATCAAAATGGCCATACTGCCCGTAATTTATAGATTTAATGCTATCCTGATCAAGCTACCATTGACTTTCTTCACAGAATTGGAAAAAATGACTTTAAATTCCATATGGAACAAAAAAAGAGCCCACATAGCCAAGACAATCCTAAGCAGAAAGAAGAAAGCTGGAGGCATCATGCTACCTGACTTCAAACTATACTGCAGGGCTACAGTAACCAAAACAGCATGGCACTGGTACCAAAACAGATATATAGACCAATGGAACAGAACAGAAGCCTCGGAAATAATGCCACACATCTACAACCATTTGATCTTTGACAAACCTCACAAAAACAAACAATGGGGAAAGGATTCTCTATTTAATAACTAGTGTTGGGAAGAATGGCTAGCCATATGCAGAAAGCTGAAACTGGATCCCTTCCTGACATCTTTTACAAAAAGTTAACTCAAGATGGATTAAAGACTTAAACGTAAGACTTAAAACCATAAAAACCCTAGAAGAAAACCTAGGCAATACCATTGAGGATATTGGCGTGGGCACAGACTTCATGATTAAAACACCAAAAGCAATGGCAACAAAAGCCAAAATAGACAAATGGGAAGCTGATTAAACTAAAGAGCTTCTGCACAGCAAAAGAAACTATCATCAGAGTGAACAGGCAACCTACAGAATGGGAGAAAACTTTTTCAGTCTATCTATCTGACAAAGGGCTAATATCCAGAATCTACAAAGAACTTAAACAGATTTACAAGAAAAAAACAAACAAATGCATCAAAACGTGGACTAAGGATATGAACAGACACTTCTCAAAAGAAGACATTTAAGCAACCCACAAACATACGAAAAAAAGCTCATCATCACTGGTCATTAGGGAAATGTAAATCAAAACCACAGTGAGGTACCATCTCATGCCAGTTAGAATGCTGATCATTAAAAAGTCAGGAAACAACAGATGCTGAAGAGGATGTGGAGAAATAGGAACGCTTTTACACTGTTGGTGGGAGTATAAGTTAGTTCAACCATTGTGGAAGACAGTGTGGCAATTCCTCAAGGATCTAGAACTAGAAATACCACTTGACCCAGCCATCCCATTACTGGGGATATACCCAAAGGATTATGAATCATTCTAATGTAAGGACACATGCACACATCTGTTTACTCTGGCATTGTTCACAATAGCAGACTTGGACCCAACCCAAATGCCCATCAATGATAGACTGGATAAAGAAAATGTGGCACATATACACCATGGAATACTATGCAGCCAAAAAAAGGATGAGTGCATGTCCTTTTCAGGGACATGGATGGCGTTGGAAACCATCATTCTCAGTAAACTAATGCAGGAACAGAAAATGAAACACTGCATATTCTCACTCATAATTGGGAGTTGAACATTGAGAACACAGGGACACAGGGAGGGGAACATCACACAGCAGGACCTGTTGGGGGATTAGCGGGTAGGAGAGGGATAGCATTAGGAGAAATACCTAATATAGTTGATGGGTTGATGGGTTGATGGGTGCCGCAAACCACCATGGCACATGTATACCTATGTAACAAACATGCATGTTCTGCACATGTACCCCAGAACTTAAAGTATAATAATAAAAAAAGAAGACATGCATGTGGCCAACAAGCATATAAAATAAGCTAAATATCACTAATCATTAGGGCAATGCAGATCAAAACTACAATGAGGTACCATTGCACACCAGACAAAATGGCTATCATTAAAAAGTCAAAAAATAACAGATGCTGGCAAGGTTGTGGAGAAAAGGGAACACTTACACATTGTTGGTGGGAGTGTAAATTAGTTCAACCATTGTGGAAAGCAATATGGTGATTCCTCATAGAGCTAAATGTAGAACTACCATTTGACCCAGCAATCCCATTACTGGGTATATTCCCAGATGAATATACATCATTCTACCATAATGACACATGCATGTGAATGTTCTTTATAGCACTATTCACAATAGCAAAGACGTGGAATTAACCTAAATGCCCATCAATGACCGATTGGATTAAAAAAAATGTAGTACATATACACCATAGAATATTATGAAGCCATAAAAAAGAACAACATCATGTCTTTAGCAGGAACATGGATGGAACTGTACACCATTATACTTAGCAAACTAATGCAGGAACAGAAGACCAAATACCACATGTTCTTACTTGGAAGTGGGAGCTAAATAAAGATAACTCATGAACACAAAGAAGGGAACAACAGACGCTGGGGTCTACTTGAGGGTGGAGGGTGGGAGGATAGAAAGGAGCAGAAAAGATAACTGTTGGACACTGTGCTTAGTACCTGGGTGATGAAATACTCTGTAAAACAAACTCTCGGGACACGAGTTCACCTATATAACAAACCTTCACATGTACCTTCCAACCTAAAATAAAAGTTTAAAAAAGAATAAATGAGCTTAAAAAAATGCCATTCATAAAGAAAAGACGATAGAAGAACTTGATCTTTTTCTTGAACCATATACAAAAAAATGGACTCTAGATGAATTAAAGACTGAAATATAATTTAAGCCTCAGTGAGGAAGCCAAAGCATTTAGTGCTGAAGTAATACCAAATAAGATATTTATTTTAAAGATTAAACTTTACAAAGTGGTGGGAGAAACTTGGAATTCTTTTAGGAAGGTTTGTAAGACAATGGTTGAGGAATCTGAGAAAAGTCACTTGCCAAAGACCCCAAAGAGGATCTAGTGAAAAAGTCTGTTGCCTCTTCATTTAGTAGTGGTTCTGGAAGTCTCTGTGGGACAGAAGGATAGACTGGTTAGGAAAAACACATCCAAAAAGGAAAATCAAGGAAAACTGGAATCCATGTAGACAAACTGGAGCCTGTGTTTATCTCTTATCCCTTCTCACCCTGATTTTGTGGGCCATCTACAGAAGCAACTGCAACTGATGTCCTTTGTTATGAATCTCCAGATGTGCTTAGCTCAGGTCTGGGAGAAGATTCAAAGAGGGTATTTATCAGGATCAGACAAGCATCTAAAATCCTAGACTTCAGTTTTATCACACCCACTCCAGTCTGGGCAACAGAGCGAGACTCTGTCTCAAAACAAAACAAAACAAAACAAAACCAGAAAGAAGTGAAAGGAGAAATTGCAAAATTGCAATTATATTGACAATCTCTCAAAAATGCACACACAGACAAATGTATATGGATTATTTTTTCTTTTTTATATCGTAATAGGAACATGTTATTACTATTTTGTATACTCTGCTTTCTGTCTGCTTTTAATCTCTGTTGTTTTAATGGTTACTTTTGAAATATTAACATGCATACCTAAAAAAGGTTTGTTTGTTTTTTTTTTTTTTAGAGATGGAGTCTCACTCTGTCACCCAGGCTGTAGTGCAGTGGTGCAATCTTGGCTTACTGCAACCTCCGCCTCCTGCCTCAGCCTCCCTAGTAGCTGGGACTACAGGTGCACACCTCCATGCCTGGCTGATATTTATTTATTTTTTCTTTTTTTTTTTTTTTTGTATTTTAGTAGAGACGGAGTTTCACCATGTTGTCCAGGCTGGTCTCGAATGCTTAAGCTCAGGCAATCTGCCCGCCTCGGCTTCCCAAAGTGCTAGAATTATAGGTGTGAGCCAGCGTATATCTCTACCTTTTTTTCCAAACCATATAAAATTTTGCAATTTGGTAAACACCCTCTTCCCTATCATCTAACATATTACTAACAGAAGTTTACCTCAGCCTCCAGATTATCATTATAATTGTCATTTTATTCATTCAGGTTTTTTTAGCTTTACCAAAATTTTTACCTTTTTTCTTTTTTTCAATCACCCCTTCATTTTGGGGTAAGTTTATTTTTGAAGTACTTTTTACAGTCATTCCTTCACTGAAGAATTGGGAAAGGCTTTGTTTTTCTGAATATTATTTTTTATTTTTTATTTTTTATTCTTATTTTTATTTTTTTCGGTTGCGGGACTGAGTTTTGCTCTTGTTGCCCAGGCTGGAGTGCCATTTTGCAATGTTGGCTCTCAGCAACCTCCGCTTCCCAGGTTCAAGTGATTCTTGTGCCTCAGCCTCCCGAGTGGCTGGGATTACAGGCTTGCGCCACCATGCCTCGCTAATTTTTGTATTTTTAGTAGAGACAGGGTTTCACCATGTTGGCCAGGCTGGTCTCCACCTCCTGACCTCAGGTGATACGCCTGCCTCAGCCTCCCAAAGTACCGGGATTATAGGCGTGAGCCACTGCGCTTGGCCTCCTGGGTTCTTTTGTTTTGTTTTGTTTCGTTTTGTTTTACTAATAGAAAGTTTAGCTATATATAACATCTAGAATGACTTTTATTTTCTCTCAGTGTCCTGATAATGTTATTTTAATATATCTGACTTTTGATTTGGCAGAAAAGAATCTCCATTTATTTATGTCTTCTTTAACTTGTTAGCAGTTGTTTGGGTTGAATTGTGATCCCCCAAAAAGATATGTTGAAACCTTAACCCTCAATACCTCAGGGTGTGAACTTATTTGTAAATAGTATCTTTACAGGAGTAACCGAGGTAAAACAAGGTCATTAGGGTGGGCCCTAAACCAGTATGACTGGTGTCCTTAGAAAAATAGGAAATGTGGACCCAGAGACAGACAATGCACAGAGGGAAGACAATATGAAGATATACAAGGAGAAGATGTCCATGCGACTAGAGTGATAAGTCTACAAACTAAAGAACAGCAAGGTTTCTTGGCAAATACCAGAAGCAAAGAGAGACAAGGAAGGATTCTGTCCAGAGCCATCAAAGTGCATGGCCCTGCTGAGACCTTGATTTTGAACTTCTATCCCCCAGAGATATGAGACAACAGATTTCTGATGTTTTAAGCACTCAGTTTTTAATATCTTGTTATAACAACCATAGGAAACTAGTATAGCAGTGTTTTGTGGTTTGGACATTTTATATTAAATTTATTTCTAAATAGTTCATGATTTTGGAAATTCTTGTAAATGACACGGTTTGGGAATTAATATTCTGTTTGTATATTCCTATTCTGTAAGAAATATTCATTTTTATATTGACTATGTATCCTGCAATCTTGCTAAATTTTCTTACTAGTCTTAATAAGTTTTGTATAGTTTCCTTAAGACTTTATATTGACATGATCATATTCTTTCTTACTTTCTAATCTGTATACCTTTTATTTCTTTCTTTTTTTTTTTTTTGAGACGGAGTCTCGCTCTGTTGCCTGGGCTGGAGGGCCAGTGGCCGGATCTCAGCTCACTGTAAGCTCCGCCTCCCGGGTTTACGCCATTCTCCTGCCTCAGCCTCCCGAGTAGCTGGGATACAGGCGCCCGCCACCTCGACCGGCTAGTTTTTTGTATTTTTTAGTAGAGACGGGGTTTCACCGTGTTCGCCAGGATGGTCTCGATCTCCTGACCTTGTGATCCACCCATCTTGGCCTCCCAAAGTGCTGGGATTACAGGCTTGAGCCACCGCGCCCGGCCTATACCTTTTGTTTCTTTTCCTGGCTGTATTGCTCTTTTTAGGACTTGCAATATAATGTTGAGTAGAAGGACCATCCTTGGAGTGAACATCCTTTACATGTTCTTTATCTTAGGGGGAACATTCAGTATTTCATAATTAAGTGTGATGTCAGCTGTAGGTTTTTTTGTAGATATCCTTTATCAGTTTATGAACATTCTTTTTTTACTAGTTTGCTGAGACATTTTATCACGATTGGGGGTAATAATTTTTCAAATTATTTTTCTAAATCTATTGAAATATTTTTCAACTTGCATGAATTACATGGAATAACTGCAATATACAAAAGTAACACTAGAGAGAAAAATTAAATTTACCACCACTTATGGAGATTCCAATATAATTTGCTTTCCATCATTGACAGGTCAAGCAAACAAAAATTTAGGAAAGTTACAAAAGAATCAGGCAGCACAATTAACAAGTTTAATCTCGTGGTCAAATAAAGAATTCTGCACTTAATTAATGAATTCACATTCCTCTGTTACAACCATGAAATATGTGAGTTATAAATATACTATTTTATAATTCCTTTTGACAAATTTTAAAAATTAACGTAATATTCTCTAATACTGTGTTATCACATCGAATTGTAAAAAGAAAGATAAATTGTACTCGTGCTTTTGAAAATTTAAAAAAGTAGAAACTTATATTGTAATCAGCATTTTTTTCAAGCTCTAGCATCTCTGAAATCATGAGTAGTCACTCAGTTGATAGTGTCTTGGATTTAAGAAATATGGTAAATATCTTATAGTCCTAAGAAGAAAATATCTAGAATAGAACGTTAATCAATATACTACATATAAATATTTGAGTAATATAGGGAAGTGCTAACAGGGGAATGTTCATGTTAGTAAACATTAAAAGGCAGAAAATTATAAAGTACTTATCCAATGTAAGAGTTTAGGGGAAAAATAGTGAAACAAATTTAAAGCAGAAGGATAGAAATCATAAAAGTAGGAACAAAAATTAATAGTATGTGAAACAAAATTCTAATTGATAGGATAATGGAGCCCAAAAGTTCATCCCTTGAAATTAATAGCAAGATAAACCTTTAGTGAAATTTATTGATAGAATAAAAAGAAGTTACAGGATGCAAAGGAAACATAATTGATATATCAGAAAATAAATTGATAACAAAATAAAATTGTGATCATTACAGCAAACACTTTGAAAACTTAGAGTGAGTAAATAAAAATGCAAAAATTGCTTTCAATCCCAGTGCTTTGGTAGGCTGAGGCAGGATGACTGCTTGAGGCCAGGAATTTGAGACCAGTCTGGGCAATATAGCAAGAGCCCCGTCTCTGCAAAGAAAGTTAAAAATTAGCCAGGCATGGTGGTGTGCAACTGTAGTCCTAGCTACTCAGAAAGCTGAGACTGGAGGGTTGGTTCAGCCTCGGAGTTTGAGTTTACAGTGAGCTATGATTGTGCCATTATACCCCAACCTGGGTGACACATCAAGACCTTGTCTCTAAAAGAATAATTAAGAAGTAAAAGTCTAAAATCCATAAGAAATATCACTGAACTTAAATTCAGGAATGAAAGAATCATTTATCATATCAATATATATGTAATATACATTTACATGTAATTTTCCAAATAAGTATATTAAATTATAGAATCTACACGATTAATTCAATAGATGCAGAAAACACATTTAATAAACATTACATCTCACTCTGCAAACCTCTGCAAACTAACAATATAGAGACCTTCCCCAATGTGATAAACTGTAACTTTAGCAAATACCATTTCTAAGGGAAAAATATTAGAAAACTTATATTTTAAATCACAATTTTAAAAAGATTGTAAAATTTTTCTAGTTTTTTTTTTCCAGCATTGTAGTTGTCAGCATAGCAAGGCAGGAAAAAAAAAGAAACACATAACGATTGGGGATGATGATTGTCTACATAGAAAAATTCAAATTAAACCAGAATCACTTTAATAGAAGTAAGAAGAGAGAGAAAAAGACTTTAACAAGGTGATTGGTTAACATTCACAATGAAATTGCATTTCTGTGTCTGAGCAATTAATTTAGAAAACATAGTTCTTAACTGTATAGCTAATAGCAATTGAAATTATAAGATAGAAAGGATATAGCCAACAAATGTGGATAATTTGAGTAGCCAAAATTAAAAGTTTTATAGAAAGGCCAAACTTAGATGGAGAAAATGCCATGTACCTGACTACTAAAAGAATGCTGTAAAATATGGCACTTCTTTCTGAATTAATTTATTGATTCAGTGAAATTCAAAATCAAAATCCCAATAGGATGTTTTTGTTCAAGATGATAACTTGAATCTAAAATTTATATGAAAGAGTAAAGGGGCATGATCCAAGATGAAAATAATAAGGTGGATGTATTTGCTTCAATATGTAACATTGTAGTAACAAACACAATGAGTTATTGATTTGTGGATAGACAACCTGTACAAGGGGCAAAAAATTAGAATACAGATCATCCTATAGGGACTTTGATTTGAATTGGATTACATTCTTGCAGATAGAATACATTTATTGATGACAGAGGTGACATCACAGATTATTTGGGAAAGGTAGAAATATTAAATAAACAATACTGAGATATGGGTTAGCCATATGGAAAAAGTGAAATTGCATTTATATCTCATACTATACACCAACTCAGTTCAAGACAGATGAGGATGTAAATGCAAAAAGCAAAATTTTTAAATTTTCAGAAGAAAATATGGGAGACTCTCTCTTTGCTTATAAAGCAAGAATTATATATAGGACACAAAAAACACTAATTTTGGCCAGCTGCAGTGACTCACACCTGTAATTCCAGCACTGTGGGAGGCCAAGGCAGGTGGATCACTTGAGGTCAGGAGTTTGAGACCAGCCCGACTACCATGGTGAAACCCCGTTTCTACTAAAAATACAAAATTAGCCAGGCGTAGTGCTGGGTGTCTGTAATCCCAGCTACTCGTGAGGCTGAGGCCAGAGAATCACTTGAACTCCACAGGCAGAGGTTGCCGTGAGCCAAGATAATGCCATTGCACTCCAGCCTGGGCAACAACAGCAAAACTCCATCTCAAAAAAAAAAAAAAAAAAAAAAAAAAACCCACTAATTTTAAAAGAAAATACTGAACTTAATAACCTGTTTTTGTCAGAATGTCAGAAGATGAGACAATTAGAGAGAACTGAATTGGAATATGTTTAACTTATATAGGGTTAAGATCAAACAGATAAAATCTCAATCTAGAAAGGAATCAATACAATTTTGAAGGAGGCAGCATTTACAAACCAAATATGCCACTTCACCCATGTACCCACACATGGTACAGCTTACAAAGGCTGATAAAATAAACATCATTTGTTGTTGTCATGTTTTATCTGATTTTTTACAAATACCGAAAACTTGTAATCTTTCTGTTCTGGAGTGCACCTGACATAGTAAACTAATCATTACCCTATCCTTGCCCATTTACAGACAAGCTGGGTAGCAGTTCTCCTTAACTTCTCCTCAATAGCCCATTCATGTGATACCCCTTCTGTCCCAAGTCTTTTTCGAATGTATGTCTGAATTCTCTAAATGCTTTTGTGCCCAGTCTGTTGCGATGTTGTCAGGTAATTCTAGTTTAATATCTATTGGGGCTATAAAAGCTTCAGATTTGATCATGTCTAAAGCTTTATGAACATAAGCATTTGGAATGAAAATAATAGAAAGAGTTCATTCAGTAGGGCCATATGATAAAAAAGATAGGTGTCTTCTTCCTCACCATTATGAGGAGAAAATGAGGACTTCAGTTTCTGGCAATAGAGACTTTCCCTGCTGGCAAAGCACAGGTAATAAAATAAACAAATGAAAAAAATTTATCGGGTGCCTCCAAGAGTAGGTTGTAAATACTTGAGGGTAATTCTGGGACATTTTAATGATCTCTGCCTTAGACACCTCATGCAATGTGAGTTCTCAGTGTTTTATAAACCATACATGAAAGCACTTATTTTCTGATAAAACCGATTTCCATGTAAAAAATAATGTATACTGTAAGAAAATAGACAATATCTTTTTGAAATAGCAACACTGTCTTCATTCATTAAATGTTTTCTGATACCAAGGAAGGGAAAAATGCTTTAATAAAGAATTCTGTTGTGTAGGGTGTGTCTGTTCCTGAAACACATGGAGGTGAAAAAAATTTAAAAACAAATAACCACATGTTTGTTTTTATATGCAATAATTTCATATTTAAGCGTGTAGTCAATCTGCTTTAGCCCTCAAAGCTCTGGTTGATTTAGTTTGATGCTATTTTTGCCATAGTAAGATTCACATTTAAAAATTTTGCTATAGATTTGTTTTGTGAGGAAAAACACAAACATGGTGCTCTTGAATTGTAATCACTATGAGTGCCTTTCCTAGTTTTTTTCATAGAAAACATACCAAAATTCACAATTTTTATGTATTAGTATTGTGGATGACTTTTTTCTTATTGTCTTTTCAAAGCAATAGAGAAATAGCTAAACTACATAGTTTTTTTTAAAAGGATATTTAAGATGTCTTAAGTGAGTTTGCTTTCTGAATTATACTTTCTCTGCATGAGCATGAAAAATCAGGAATTGACCATAGTCAATGTATTGGTCATGCATATTAGAAAAAGACGCATTAATGCATTGGAATATAACACACTGTGTTTTGAAATTTATCTGATCTTAAGTGTCTTTATCCATAAGCATCTAAAATTAACTTATCTATTTTCTAATAGATTTTATCAGTGTTGGATAACTTACACATATTATTTAGTATTTAATGTTATTTTAAGCTTTAAATCATTTAGGAACTTTATCTTATATATTTCCAGAATAATAATTATATAAATTGTTAACTCCTCATTACCCATATCCTCACATCATGAAATGTATATGAAAATAAATGACAATAAGCTCATAATGACTTTTTTCTGTACATATTTTTTGTTATTAACTGATTCATTCAGAATATTTTCATTTGTGTTTCAGGTGTTTGGGGAATTTTCTTCCTTAAATAATCACAATTTTTAATTATTGCTGTTGTTTACTTCATAGGGTCAAAGAGAATAAGTGATAGTGAAGTCTCTGACTATGACTGTGATGATGGAATTGGTGTAGTATCAGGTAAGAATTTTAGAATTATTTTATAGTATTAAAGCTGGAGGCCAGGCGTGGTGGCTGAAGCCTGTAATCCCAGCACTTTGGGAGGCCAAGACGGGCGGATCACGAGGTCAGGAGATCGAGACCATCCTGGCTAACAGGGTGAAACCCCGTCTCTACTAAAAAAAATACAAAAGACTAGCCAGGTGAGGTGGCGGGCACCTGTAGGCCCAGCTACTCGGGAGGCTGAGGCAGGAGAATGGCGTGAACCCGGGAGGCGGAGCTTGCAGTGAGCTGAGATCCGGCCACTGCACTCCAGCCTGGGCGACAGAGCGAGACTCCGTCTCAAAAAAAAAAACTGGAGTACAATTCATCATCATTTACCATAAAAGTAAATAAGTAAAAGAGAAATAAACAACTCGCCTCCTCACCCTCCAAAACAGCCTATGGCAACCTATGACAACTTAAACCCCTGAGAAATCCCAATTGCTGGAACACCTGTACCAATTAGACTGAATAGTCTTGAAAGATGCCAGATAAGTAGATCTCAATAAATTTTATATTTTAAGACAATAATAAGGATTTTACAATAAATTGGAAGAGTTCTTGCATAATTCAGACTTTTTCATACTGCACTAATATGGTGGAAAAAAGATGAAATCTTTTTTATGTAACCATCATATCTAAATATGTCAAATATTTAAATCAGAGTTTTTGAAACTTTAAAATTGTTTTTATATTAAGTATCACGTACAGCTACATTTTGAAATTATAGTATTGTAGTTTAACATATTTGCCTCATTTTAAAGTTAGAAATTTATCCAATGATTTACTATTTTAGGTAAGTATATATCTTTTCTGCAAGTTCTGATGACAATGTTTACATGTAATATGCTTATTGTAAAAAGAAAAGTATTCTATTCCTTTTGAGGTTAAATAACCTAATAGATTTCATAATTATGACTAATTTTACTCTAAAGAAAATATATGTAAGACATGCCACAGTTGCATTAGTGATTGATAAATTTTTTTGCCTATTTTTGTTGAGTCAGTTAGCATGCCTTTATCAGTGTACCACTTTTTAAAAACTCAATGACTATTTTTTCCCTTTCTTTGTACTAAGGGTGAACAGTATAAGACTACAAAAATTCTTTTCATGTATTATGGTTTAGAAGAGTTAAAACTCATAAAGTAGTTTTGAGAAATGTTTCTCGTGATCGCTTTCTTGGAGATCATTAAATTTTTTTCCTATTTGTATTCTATTCCTTTGTTATTTGACTATTCCATTTCTTATCTTTTGTAAATATCTAGTCCATCAGGTTTTCTTCATCCAAATGATTTCCATTCAGATCGTTCATCTTGATGCCGTTTTTGGATGTTTCTATCCTTTTATTTTCTGTTTTCAAGATAACAGAAATATTTCTTTATTTAATATGATCATTTTAAGTTTTTCCTTTCTATAAAAGGAGTTGTATCTTTGGAAAAAATTGTTTATTTTTCATTTATTTGTGTTAATAGTTTCTGGAATAATTTTTTGGTACTACGGAATTGTGTTTAGAAACCCTCCCTAACTCAAAGTGCTTACTCTGGATTCATTAAGTCTCTCAATATGAAAAACATTCTTTCCTGTCTTGACATTATTGTTACTATTATTTTTCCAGTCAGAAACTGTCTGGTGAATCATTTAATGAGCCTGAAAAGACTGCCATGAAATATCCTATATTTTGCTATTTTGAAATCCAATGTGATTTTGAGAAATAGATTTTTCATGATATACTACACTTTATTTTTTATTGATTGATTGATTGATTTTTCAGACAGGTCTCACTCTGTTGCCCAGGTTGGAGTGCAGTAGGGCAATCACAGCTCACTGCATCCTCAATTTCCCCAGGCTCATTTGACCCTCTCACCTCAGCCTTACCAGTAGCTGGGACTACAGGTGCACACTACCTAGTTTGTGTACTAACTAGGGTTACTAACTAGGGTACCTTACCTATTGTGTGTACTAACTACTACTAACTAGTCCCTTACTTTTTTCTAAGCCCAGCTAAATTTTGGATATACTACACTTTAACAATACCTTTAGTACTCAAAAATTAGTATGATGGTATAGTAGTTTCTGAAATTATGGTATATGTAGTTTTTTTTTTCATAACCCATCACTTTAGTAAATGCTGTAGAAATTACATTTACGTAAGACTTATGATAACCAAGACTTAAACATATATTCGTTCTGTTAAATATTTTTCTTACATTTCTTCTTTATGGCCTTTTCATTTTACAGCTCCAATATTGAAACTAGTTTTAATAGAGAATAAATGCTTTAATCAATAGCTTATCAAATAATGTAAGGGCCACCAGATAAAATAAATAATATATTTTCTGGGTAAAGCAACTCAGATGTGAAATGCAGTATATACATATACAAAATGCACACGCCCACCTCTCTTAATAATATTTAAACACATAGTATGAGTCAATAAACCAGCAAAATCTATTGATAGTTTGTTGCTTATATGCAGAGATTTCTTTCCAATTGCACATTGAATAAGGTCAGAGTATCAATTACAATCATTCATAATAAACCTGAGCTATCAAAACTGTTCTTAAGTAGGAACTGTTTCAACTAACTTATTCGGTTTTTCTAAGCTTGCAAGGCAGATGTCTCAAATACTAACTATGTCAGAAGTAATATTTTCCATGTGCTTTTTTAAATTTTAGGGCAGCATTAGGTTTATAGCAAAATTGAGAGGAAAGTATACAGATTTCCCATATGTCTTCCTACCCGAATACATTCATATCCTCTCCCATTATCAACCTCCTCCACCAAACTGGTATGTTTGTTACAACTGATGAACCTACTTGGACACATCATAATCACCCATGATCCATAGTTTACACTGGGGCTCACTCTTGGTGTCAAACATTCATTGAGTTTGGACAAATGGATAATGACATGTATCCATCATTATGTTATCATGCAGAATATTTTCACTGCCTTAAAAATTCATCTTTCCCTTTCTCCTAACCCCTGGCAATTATTGATCTTCTTACTGTCTCCATAGTTTTGCCTTTTCCAGAATGTCACATAGTTGGAATCATACAGTTTGTAGCCTTTTAGACAGGCATCTTTCACTTAGTAATATGCTTTGTCTTTTCATGGTTTGATAGCTCATTTGTTTTTAGTGCTGAATAATATTCCATTGTCTGGATATACCACAGTTTGTTCATTGATTCGTCTACTGAAGGCCATCTTGGTTGCTTCCAATTTTTGGCAATTATAAATAAAGCTGCTATAAACATCTGTGTGCAGGTTTTTGTGTGGACATAACTTTTCAACTCCTTTTCGCAAATGCCAACCAGCACAATTGCTGGATCGTATGGTAAGAGTATAGTTTTGTAAGAAACTTCCAAAACATCTGTACCATTTTGCTTTCCCACCAGCAATGAATAAGAGTTCCTGTTGTTCCACATCTTGCCAGCATTTGGTGTTGTCAGTGTTCTGACCATTCCAGTGGGTGTATAGTGGTATCTCATTGTTTTTGTTTGCATTTCCCTGATGACATATGAGGTTAAACATCTTTTCATATGCTTATTTGCCATCTATTTAATTTCTTCAGTGAGGTGTCTGTTCAGGTCTTTGGCTCATTTTTTTTTTTTTTTTTTTTTTTTTTTTTTTTTTTGAGACGGAGTCTCTCTCTGTCGCCCAGGCTGGAGTGCAGTGGCCGGATCTCAGCTCACTGCAAGCTCCGCCTCCCGGGTTTTTACGCCATTCTCCTGCCTCAGCCTCCCAAGTAACTGGGACTACAGGCGCCCGCCATCTCGCCCGGCTAGTTTTTTGTATTTTTTAGTAGAGACGGGGTTTCACCGTGTTCGCCAGGATGGTCTCGATCTTCTGACCTCGTGATCCACCCGTCTCGGCCTCCCAAAGTGCTGGGATTACAGGCTTGAGCCACCGCGCCTGGCCTCATTTTTTTTTAAATTGGGTTGTTTTCTTGTTGTTGAGTTTTAAGAGTTCTCTGTATATTTTGGACAACAGTCCTTTATAAAATGTGTCTGTTACAAATATTTTCTCTCTTCTGTAAAGCAGGAATTCTCTTGACATTGTCTTTTGCAGAGTAGTTTTAATTTCAGTGAAATTCAGGTTATTAATCATTTCTTTCATCAATCATGCCTACACTATTATATCTAAAAATTTATCACAATACCCAAGGTTATTTATGTTTTCTCCTATGTTACCTTCTAGGAGTTTTATTATTTTGCATTTTATATTTACATATATGATGCATTTTGAGTTAAATTTTTGAAGAGTGTAATGTCTATGTCTAGGTTCCCTTTTTTGCATGTTGACATCCAATTGTTCCAGCACCATTTGTTGAAAAGACCATCATTGCTCCATTGTATTGCCTTTGCTTTTATGTTGCCAGAGATCAGTTCAATATATTTATATCAGTTTATTTCTAGGCTGTCTATATGTTCCATTGATTTATTTGTCTATTCGTTGACCAATCAGTACCACAGTGACTTGATTACTGTAATTTCATTGTAAGTATTGAAAAATCAGTGTCAATTCTCCAACTTTGTTCTTCTCCTTCAATACTGTGTTGAATCTTCTGTCTTTTGCTTCTCCATATGAACTCTGGAATCTGGTTATTAGACTCCACAAACTGATATGCTGAGATTTTGACTGAGATTGCTTTGAATCTGTAGGTCAAGTTGGGAAGATTGGACATCTTGACAATATTGAGTATTTCTTTATATGGAATATCTATTTATTTAGTTCTTTATTATTTCATTCATCAGAGTTTTGTTATTTTTCTCATGTATATCTCATATATATTTTGTCAGATTATACCTAAGTATTTCATTGCTGGGGACTGCTAATGTAAATGGTGTTGCATTTTTAATTTCACTTGTTCATTGCTCATATATAGGAAAGTTATTGACTTTGGAATATTAACCTTATATCCTACAACATTTCTATAATCACTTATTAGTTCCTGGAGGTTTTTGTCTATTTGTTTCAATTCTTTTGTGTTTTTACATCGACAATCATGGCATCACAAAAAGAGTTTTATTTCTTTCTCCCTAATCTGTATGCATATATTTTCTTTTCTTTCTTATTGAATTATCAAAGTACTTCCAGTACAGTGTTGAATACAAGTGGTGAGAGTGGACATACTTACCTTGTTTCTGATCTCAGTGGGAAAGTTTTGAGTTTTTTTTTTTTTACTGGTAAATATGATGTTAGCTGTAGGGTTTTTTTGTAGATATTCTACATCCACTTGAAGAAGATCCCCCATATTCCTAGTGTACTGGGAGTTTTTAGTAAATTCAGGATGTTAGATTTTGTCAAATTGTCTCTTCTCCATCTGTTGATTTAGTCATGTGATTTTTTTAATAGCCTGTTGATGTGGTGGATTACATGAATTGATTTTTGAATGTGGAACCAGCTTTGGGTTTCCAAGATTAATCCCACTTATTGTGTATAATTCTTTTTATACATTGTTGGATTCAGTGTGCTAACATTATAATTGGTAATTTTTGCATTGATGTTCATGAGAGATATGTTCTTTTCTTTTAATGTCTTTGTCTGGTTTTGATATTGAGGTAATACTGGCCTTATAAAATGAGTTAGAGAGTAGTCTCTCTGGTTCTGTTCTCTGAAAGAGATTGGAAAAAAATGGAATAATTTCTTTCTTAAATGTTTGGTAGAATTCACCAGTGAACCCATCTGGACTTTGTTGCTTTCCATTTTAGAAGGATATTAATTATTGATTCATTTTATTTAATAGATGTAGGTCTGTTCAGGTTGTCTATTTTTGTTTGAGTTTGACATAACTGTGTCTTTCAAGGAATTGGTCTAGTTTCATCTACATTATCGAATTTGTGGGCATAGAGTTTTCATAATATTCCTTTATTATCCTTTTAATGTCCATGGGATCTGTAGTGATGTCCCCTTTTTCATTTCTGATATTAGTAATTTTTATATCCTCTTTCTCTTAATTAGCATGGCTAGAGGCTAATTTATTCTATTAATCTTTTCAAAGAACCAGATTTTGGTTTCGTTGATTTTCTCTATTGATTTTCTGTTTTCAATTTTATTGACCCTAATTCTACTCTTTATTTTCTAACTGCTTACTTTGCATTTAATTTGCTCCTCTTTTTCTATATACCTGAGATAGAAATTTAGATTATTGATTTTAGGTATTCCTTTTTTTCTAATATACATATACATTCAGTACTATAAATTTTCTTCTAAGTACTGCTTTCACTGCATCCCACAAATTTTGATAAATTGTTTTCATTTTTATTTATTTAAAGATATTTTTAAATTTCTCTTGAGATTTCTTTCTTGACCCATGTGTTATTTAGAAGTATATTATTTAATATGCACATACTTGGGGATTTTGCAGTTATCTTTCTGTTACTGCTTTCTAATTTATTGTCATTGTGGACTCAGAGCAGCATTGTATGTTTTAAAAATTAATTTGCTAAGGTGTGTTTTATGACCCAGAATATGCTCTATTTTAGTGAATGTTCCAGGTGAACTTGAGAAGAATGTATATGCTGCTAATTTTTGATGAAGTAGTCCATAAATGTTGATTATATCCAGTTGATTGTGTTTTGAGTTCACTTATCTTCTTGCTGATTTTCTGCCTGCTTGATCTGTTTTTTGTTTGTTTGTTTGTTTGTTTGTTTGTTTGTTTGTTTTGAGATAGAGTTTCACTCTTGTTGTCCAGGCTGGAGTGCAACAGTGCGATCTCAGCTCACTGCAACCTCCGCCTCCCAGGTTCAAGTGATTCTCCTGCCTCAGCCTCCCAAGTAGCTGGGATTACAGGCATGCGCCACCACGCCTGGCTAATTTTTTTTTGTATTTTTAGTAGACATAGGATTTCTCCATTTTGGTCAGGCGGATCTCGAACTCCTGACCTGACGTAATCCACCAGCCTCGGCCTCCCACAGTGCTGGGATTACAGGCATGAGCCACCATGTCCGGCCTGTTTGTTTTGCTTTTTGAGACAGGGTCTGGCTTTATCACCCAGACTGGAATGCAGTGGTGCAATCTTGGCTTACTGCAACCTCTGCATATCAGGCTCAAGCGGATCTGTTCATTTCTGACAGAGGGGTGTGGTAATCTCCAACTATAATGGTGGATTCTTCTATTTCTCTATGTACTTCTATCAGTTTTTGCCTGCCATATTTTGATACTCTTCTTGTTAGAGGTATACACATTACAAATTGTTATGTCTTCTTGAAGAATTGGCTCCTTTATCTTTATGGAATGTCCTTCTTTATCCCTGATAACGTTTTTTGCTGTCATGTCAGCTTTGTCTAAAATTAGTGTACCTACTTCTGCTTTCTTCCTACTCCTGTTTTTTTGTTTTTTTGTTTTTTTGTTTTTTTAAACAGAGTCTGGCTCTGGCTCTGTCACTTAGGCCCCAGGCTGGAATGCAGTGGCACAATCTCAGCACACGGCAGCACACCTCCTGGGTTCAAGCAATTCTCCCATCTCAGCCTCCTGAGTAGCTGAGACTACAGACATGTGCCACCACATCTGGCTAATTTTTGTACTTTTAGTAGAGACAAGGTTTCACCGTGTTGGCCAGGCTGGTCTCAAACTCCTGACCTTAGGTGATCTGCCCACCTCAGCCTCCCAAAGTGCTGGGATTATCATGCCCTGCCTACTCCTGACTTCTTTTGATTAGTATTACCATAGTACTTTTTTTTTCCATTCATTTAATTTATATGATCGTTTTCATTTAAAGTGGGTTTCTTATATAGTTGAGACTCTTTTTTTAATTGACTCTGACAGTCTCTTTTAGTTAGTGCATTTAAGTGAGTGACATTTAAAATGATTATTGATATAGTTGGATTAATATCTACTGTTTTTGTTAACCTTTTTCTTTGTTTATTTTTGTCTTCTATTCTTTTTCAGTGTTTTTGTTGTTTTTTTTTAAATTGAGGATTTCATATGATTCTGTTGTCTTTCCTTCCTTGGCATATCAGTTATACTTCTTTTCCTTACCTTTTTTTGGGTAGGCATTCTAGAGTTTGTAGTATCCATTTACAATTAATACAAGTCTGCTTTCAAATAATTCTTCATAGGTAGTGTTAGTATCATATACTTAGAAAATCCCAATTTCTTCCTCCCACTTCTTGTATCATTGCTGTCATTCATTTGACTTAAATTTAAGCATACATAATTGAATACATTGTTGCTATTATTACTTTGAATAAATTCTTATCTGTTAGATAAATTAAGAATAAGAAAAATAAAAGTTTTCAATTTTACCTTCATTTATTCCTTCTTCAGTGTTCTTTCTTTCTATATGTAGCTTTGAAATTCTGACCTATGTCTTTTTCCTTCTCTCTAAAAAAAAATCAGTTTAATATTTCTTGTAATATTGTTCTACTGGCAACAAATTCCAAATTTTTGTTTGTTTATGAAAGTCTCTTTCTCCTTCACTTTTGAAGGATAATTTCACAGGTCATAGGATTCTAGGTTGGTGGGTTTTTTCTCCCAAACCTTTAAATATTTCACTCCGCTCTCTTCTTACTTGCGTAGCTTCTCTAGAAAAATCATTTGTAATTCTTACTTTTGTTCTTCTATAGAGGAGTGTTTTTTTCTTTTTCTCTGTCTTCTTTCAATAGTTTTTCTTTTTCTTTTTTCTCCCTGTCGTTATTATTTTGCATTTGTCCTGCTTGGTGTTCTCTGAGCTCCCTAGATCTGTGGTCTGTGGCTTGGTTCCTGACATTAATTTGGGAAAATTTCAATCATTATTCTTTCAAATCTTCTGTTTCTTTCTCTCTTTCTTCTCTTTCTGGTATTCTCATTACAAATATGTTATACCTTGTGTAGTTGTTCCACAATTCTTGAATATTCTTTTCTGTTATTTTTCAGTCCTTATTCTCTTTGCTTTTCAGTTTTTGAAGTTTTTATTGACATATCCTCAAGTTCAGCGATTCTTTTCTCAGCTGTGTTCAGTCTACTAATAAGCCCATCAAAGGCATTCTTCGTTTCTATTACAGGTATTTCTTTTATCTCTGGCATTTCTTTTTAGATCTTAGAATTTCTATCTTTCTGCTTGCATTGCTCATCTGTTCCTACAAGCTGTCCATTTTGTTTATTAGAGCCCTTCATATATTAATCATAGTGGTTTTAAATTCTCAGTCTTATAAATCCAGCATTCCTGCTGTATCTGATTCTGACACTTGCTCTTTTTACCCAAATTGTGTTTTTTGCCTTTTAGTATGTAATTCTTTCTTTCTTTCTTAATGGTTGCTCTTTTTTTGCTTTTTTATCTAGTCACAAAATGTAATTGATTCATATGGGCCTGGCCTGAACTCTATTCTTGGATCTTTTCTCTATCTTACTCCTTCTTATAGTGATCTCAAGTCTGTTTAAAGTCCATGCCTTTAAATAGTTATCTATATGCTAAAACTCCCAAATGTACATCTCCAGTCAATTCTACTTATTTTTTCTTTAAATTTTTATAGTTTACTGCCCACCTGAGATCTTCACTTGGAAATGTAGTAGATATCTCCAGCTTAACATGTCCAAAACTAAACTTTTGATCCTTTCCACCAAACTATGTCATTTGGTAACTTCATTCTTCTCCTTGAGTCAGAATTTTAGATTTGTTCTTGTCTCTTCTCTTTCTCTCATGTCTCTCAAATCTTTCACAAAATTGTCTTTATTGCTATGCCTTCAAAATACATCCACTTCCATAATCTCCATTATTATCCTAGTTCAAGCTGCTGTTATTGCATGTATGATTTACTACCTTGTCTAGCCTTAAGCAAAAGTTAAAACATGCACAATTTCTGCTTAAAACCCGCTAATGGGTTAAAATCACTCAGATTAAATGCCAAAATGTTTGCAATAATGTACAAGCCTCTACATAATCTTCCCCCTTCCCTCCGAATGTCTCCAATATCTGCTCTTCATCACTTGCTCCACTCCAAGCACCCTATCCTCTTTGCTGTTCTGTGAACATGTGAGATGCACTGCTACCTTGGGGCCTTTTCACTTGTCTTGGAACCCTTCTCTCTGTGTTTATCAGCTTGGAAAAACATCTCATTCAATTCTTTCTGAAATGTCACCTTCTCAATTTGTGTTATCTAGTCTAACCACCCTATATAAAATTACAAAATGCCCTCCTCTTCTGGCATTTTGATTTTCCTTTTTCTTGTTCTATTTTACTAAATATGTAGTGTATATATAGCCACTAGCTGTATGTGGTTATTTAAATGAATTTAAAAGAAACATGTTTAAATTTTAGATTCTCATTATACCATCCAGATTTCAAATGCTCAATAGTCATGTGTAGTCTAGTGGCTACCAAATTGGACAGCACTGATAGAAGAGCATTCCATCATTTTAGAGTTCTATTGGACAATACTGTTCTAAGTTTTATAAGAACAATTAATCTTGTTGCAATTTCTCTAACCTTCAGTATGAATTGTATACTAATATCAGCTTCATCTTCCTAAAGTATTACTTCCATCATCAGAGCAGAATGTAGTATTGGGAGACAGTGAGAGCACTGGAGTCAGAAATATCTTCTTTTAAGTCTCAACCCTCGTATTTGACACTTAATTTAGATTTTTTTTACCTCTGTTTTCTCAAATGAAAATGGAGGTAATATCTTCTTGGCAGAGTTGTTTTCTATTATATAGTATATGTGTTCCTGGGAAAACCTTGTGCTGTGCAAAATCATGGACTAAAAACAGCAGAGCTCTGGAAAAAAAAGGTTAAGAAAGACCGTTCAAAACTCATGCAGCTTTGAAAACTGAAGAGTAAAAATTAAAATAACACAATTAAAAAGTCATGTTAAATTTTAAGCAATAAAAATATTTACTATATAATAGGAGTCTAAAATAAAATGAAAGTATCTAGATGAAAGGAGTATATCTAGATGGAAAGAAGGATAAGTCTGCAAAGTTATGAACTCAAGGGGACGATCCACAAACACCAGTAAAGACTCCCTCAGTACATATATCTAAGACAGAGTTTGTGACCAAAGAGCCAAGAGGAGGAACATGAGATTCTTGGGATGAATGGGCATTGTGTGCAGTTCTGTATTTCTCTGGTTTGCTGCATCCTGCTGTGTTAGTGTACTTTACATTCAGCTGCAATTATTTAGAAGTTGTAGTGGACACTGTTGATGTTCCACCCATATCCCCTTTACCAGCTCATTTACTCATCCAGTTACAGAGAGTGTTGGTTGTTAACAACTCACAGCTGTCCCTCTCTCTGGAGAATTGCCTGGTCAAATGGAAACCACCTCATCCATAAGGTTAAACACCTTGCCGACTCTCCACTGGCAGTCTTTAGCCAGTAAGTGGCTAGCACAGGAGTACAAAAATCCAGGCCTCTTACCTCAAAGTCAGACCAACCCTGGGCAATTGTTCATGTTTCAGAGCATACAATTAGATCAGACTGAGAATACATCATTGCTTAGTTTCTTCCCTTTTTTCTTACCCTATTCTGCTCTTCTCCTTTTTCCTGAGGACACTACTTCACTTATCTATGTGCATGTGAATCTTTGTTTCTAGGGAATCTAATGTGAGATAATACTGTAAAACATTATCAGGATAGGAAATATCACATATGAACAGTTGTTTCTGAGTTATTTCTGAAACAAATGTTGTAACAGAACACTTTTTTAAAGTGCATAGCAGAGTTCCTAGCACATAGTAAAACGTCAATTAATAATAGCCACAAAGAGTATGATGAAGGTAATGGTGGTGGTGGTGATAATATTACTTCCTGCTCAGAAATGTTCAGGCTCTTTCCATTACCAACCTCATGATGTTTTAGATATCTACAACTTGAGTCAAACTTACTTTTCCTGCTCATTTCCATACTGCTGCCCCACATTGAACTGTTGTTTTTCTACCAACTTAGAAGTCCTTCTACTTTCCTTCCATCTGTCCACATACCAATTGCTTTCTAGTACTCTTTTAGATAGTATCTCTTCTAATATTCTTTGTGTAAATGTGTCAGATCATTGGGCTGTTACTTTCCTCTGATTTGTCATATTTTTATTCTCAGACTTCTACTGTATATCAGCCCTGTCATATACTGTAAGAAAAATGGTAGCCAGGTGCAGTGGCATGGGCCTGTAGTTCCAGCTACTTGGGAGGCTGAGGTGGAAGGGTCATTTGAGGCTAGCCTAAGCAACATAGTGAGACCTCCGTCTCATTAAAAAAAAAAAAAAGCAAAAACCATTTACACATGTACTACAAATGGTATTCAGGGTGTTTTCTAAAACTTTTATCACTTAAAGAAATGATCTTAATGTTTAGGAGTTTTTTATGAGCTTAATAATTTTAAATAATAATTGTTAAGAATTATTTGAAGCTTTTCTAGGTCATTGAAGAGATGAAAATATTTTTAGAATAAATTTGAATCTTTTATTGGAGATAGTTAACTGTATATAAAATTTTACTCTAAGTTTATATAAAAGCTTTACCCAGCACAATGCCTTAGATATAGTAACTATCTAAATATTTGGATATCTGTCATTCCTTTTTAATTTAATTTATGTATTCATAAAATGTTTTGTCATAATATTATGGTTTATTCTTCATACTTTATATTTAATATATTAGAAGTCTTTCAACTTCACCAACATTTTGTTTTTGAGTAAAGTACAAAAGACACAAAGGACTTAGTGTATATATATAACTATAATATTTATTAATTTTATACCTTTAGATTATCGACATGATGGTCGAGATCTTCAAAGCTCAACATTGTCAGTGCCAGAACAAGTAATGTCATCAAACCATTGTTCACCATCAGGGTCTCCTCATCGAGTAGATGTTATAGGAAGGACTAGATCATGGTCACCCAGTGTCCCTTCTCCACAAAGGTAAGATAGACTACTCATTTTATTTGTAGGGTGGCTGTATTACTCAGAGGGACAAAACTAATAGGATATATGTATATATGAAAGGGAGTTATTAGGGAGAATTGGCTCATGTGATTATAAGACAAAGTCCCACCATAGGACTTCTGCAAGCTGGGGAAGGGAGAAACCAGTAGTGGCTCAGTCTGAGTGTGAGTCCATTTTGAAAGCCTTAAAACCAGGGAAGCCGACAGTGCAGCCTTCAGTCTGTGGTCAAAGGCCTGAGAGCCACCAGCAAGCCACCGGTGCAAGTTCCAGAGTCCAAAGGCCAAAGAACCTGGAGTTGGGTATCCAAGGGCAGGAGGAGTGAAAGGAGTTAACCAGCACAGGAAAAAGAAAGAAGCCAGAAAACTTAGCAAGCAAGGTTATCCCACCTTCTTCACCTGCTTTGTTCTAGCTGCATTGGCAGCTGACTGGATGGTGGATTGGGTGGGTCTCCCTCTCCCAGTCCACATATTCAAATGTCAGTCTCCTCTGGCAACATCCTTACAGACACACCTAGAAACGATACTTTACCAGCCTAGGCATGTTGCATTCCATTCAAGTTGACACCTAATATGAACCATCACAATGGCATTATAGACCTATTTATCACATATCATTAATAATCTCTAAAGATAAGAGATTCTTGTGGAAAAAGAATTTAAGGAAAAACAAGATGGTTTTATTTATTTAAGGAAAAACAAAATGCTATTCAAGGAAAAACAAGATGCTATACAATAACCTGCATAACGAGAGTAAAATGAAATATGACTTATTTTGTAATTTTAGACTACCTATATGTTGTTTTATTTTAAGAGTTCAAAATAACTCAGAAGAACCAGTTTTCAATCACATATTGATATGAGTATATCTAGGTAGAACCAACTAATTATACTCATGAATGATATAGATAATTGGTAATTTAATATATAGGAAAAAATGAAAATTTGACTGATGTTTAAAATTAGTAACAAATATCAGAATAATAATTTTTTTCTTTCTTTTTTTTTTTTTTTTTTTTGAGACAGAGTCTTGCTCTGTCGCCAGGCTGGAGTGCAGTGTTGCGACCTTGGCTCACTGCAGCCTCTGCCTCCTGGGTTCAAGCGAGTCCCCTTCCTCAGCCTCCCGAGTAGCTGGGATTACAGGCCCACACCACCATGCCCGGCTAATTTTTTGTATTTTAATAGAGATGGGGTTTCACCATGTTGGCCAGGATGGTCTTGATCTCCTGACCTGGTGATCTGCCTGCTTTGGCCTCCCAAAGTGCTGGGTTTACAGGTGAGAATAGTAATTTTTAAAAGCATGTGCAGTGGGACGAATGGCTCAGAAAATCTGCAGCTAGCAGTCTTAAGCTTACTAGAAATCTCTGATTAACCCGGTTAAGTACAGACAAGCTTAATGGAATAAGAATCATGGAAATAATAGGTGAAGCTAACAAGACATATGTGCATAATTTACATTGTACATACTTGGAATGTTTAAGAAATTTTGACCAGTTAGAATGACACACTTATACATCCTATTTTAAATAAATAATTGAGCATTTGACTAAGAATTTTAATTGAGTCTTAATTTTACACAGAATATTGGAATGTCTAAGAGAGCTTTAGATTTATTATGTTTGAAGGATATAAGCCACTAAAATAAGATTTATGTAACTTAGACAATTGCAGAAATTAAAAAGAATATCTGATATATTAAGTTGACAAACATGGTTTAAAATGTTTGAAGATGTTGAATTAACAAAGTTTATAAATGGGACCAAAACTATTAAACACTTTTTTAAAAGTACTTAACTGTGGTACACTTATCAATATAATAACATGTGTAATCTGAAATTTAAAGTTTGAGAACTAGTTTTAAATTTGTAACTTTAATAAACTGAACCCTACCCTCCTCTAGGAAAATAAAAGAATGCCTGTGTACGAGGAAAAACAACAATGTTTTTGTTCTTTGTACACTCTACTCAACATAGAACACATTTGTGACCAGATTTGTGGGGATTTTTTCCCACACCAAGCAACTTGCCAGCAGATAGCACCTAAGTATCCTATAATTCAGTTCAATTCTGACACTATAATCTGGAAATTGTATCAGATTTCACATGTTAAAGCGTTAAAGGCTCAGTCCCACAAGACTGTCCCCTACTTCAAATGCCAATTGCAAGTCCCAGATTGTGACCTATCCAGTTGTAAATTGGAGTTTCCATAGCCCCTCTCCTTAATTTGATAATTTGCTTGGACAGCTCACAGAACTCAGTTAAACACTTTAATTATGTTTGCCAGTTTATTATAAAAGACATTTGTTAAAATGCAGATGAAGAAATGCGTAGGATGAGATTTGGGCAACATGGAAGCTCATCAAATCTTGTTCAAAAGTTTCTATAGAGTTTAATCTCCAGCCCTCAACCCTCTTTCTGTAGGTCAGTAGGTGGGGCTGAAAGTTCCAGCCCTGTAATCACTTGGTCTCTCTGTAGACTGGTCCCATCAAGAGGATATCCAGGGGACCCACCCTTAGTAATCATTAGCATAAACTCAGAAGTTATCAGAGGGGATCAGTAACAAAAGACACTCTATCACGTAAGAAATTCTAATGGTTTTAGGAACTCAAGACAAAGACCAAATGTGTTTCATATTATATCACACTTTATTTTTATCAGGTAAAGAACAGTTGAGCAGTCCAATAGAAGATAGGAATATCTATCTTTTTAGATATCTACTGTTTTAGATCAGATTATGTTTCATATGATAGAAAACCCATCATAACAGGAGTTCAAACAAAGTGTTTATTCCATTATGAAACAGAAGTGTGTAACTAGACAATCTAGGGCAAAAATGTTAGCTTAAAAAAAGGCATCATTGATAAATTATAGAGAGAAGTAACATTTTTAAAATACAAGTAACCTTATCATTCCAAAAGAACACAGAGAATATGAAAACAAAGGCATGAAAAAATATAACTATATATCAACTAAAATGAAAATAAGATCCCAATTTCAATCAGAAGAAAAAAATGAATGCAATATCAAAAGTGTCATAAAGGACAAAGAAATATATGTTCTAGGAAAAATTACTGAATTCAAAATATATAACCATTACTACCACTTTGAATTAGACAGTCTGTACTTTGCACAAAGACTGGACCAAAAGCCAAGAAAGGGCCAAACTGTAGCTAGAATTTTGCTCAATTGTATGCTCATAAGGCCATTTCTGTAAAGAAGCAGTACTTTTTCAAATTTGCCCTGAGGCATTATAAAAACTAATAAAAATACCTGGGTATAATGATCATGGACAAATTTGTTCCTTAACATATAAAGAGCTTCTAAATATAAGAAGCAACAACTGGCAGGGTTATAGAAAGAAAGAAATAAACAATTTTAGTTGGAAGTTTTAACATATCCCTAACGGAAATCAATAATCAGGCCCCCCCCAAAAAAATTAGCAATGACTTAGAAGGTTTGAATAATGTCAAATTTATTATGTGACTCAACTATGCTATATTTTGTATATGTATCTTTTTGTGTATCTCAATATAAAATTACATACCATTAAAGCAAAGAATATAAATTATTTTTAACACAACATAACTTTACAAAAATAACTGGTAACAGAAACTCGTTAAAAAGTAAACCTCAGCCGGGCGCGGTGGCTCAAGCCTGTAATCCCAGCACTTTGGGAGGCCGAGGCGGGTGGATCACAAGGTCAGGAGATCGAGACTATCCTGGCTAACATGGTGAAACCCCGTCTCTACTAAAAATACAAAAAACTAGCCGGGCGCGGTAGTGGGCGCCTGTAGTCCCAGCTACTTGGGAGGCTGAGGCGGGAGAATGGCGTGAACCCGGGGGGCGGAGCTTGCAGTGAGCCGAGATCGCGCCACTGCACTCCAGCCTGGGAGACACAGTGAGACTCCGTCTCAAAAAAAAAAAAAAGTAAACCTCAATAAATCCCAGATAAATCATTTTCTCTGAATATTATTCAATAAACTTATAAAGCAATTTTGCAAAGATAGTTTTTAAATTCCTAGAACTTAGCTAAAATACTGTGAAATAACTTTTGATTATAAGTGAAATAATTGAGATATTAGGAAATATTAGGATTGAATGACAAATGAAAATGATGCAAGCATTTGTGGGACACAAGCAGTATTTAGGAAATTTTTATCTTAAAGGATATTTATCAAAAAATAGGAATGCTTCAAAATGATGAAATAGGATATTACCTCACAACTGTTAGAATGGCTCTTATCAAAAGGCAAAAAATAATATGAGATGGCAAGGACGTGGAGAAAAGGGAACCCTGGTACACTATTGATTGCAATGTAAACTAATACAGTCATTATTTAATGAAAACAGTATGGAGATACCCGCCAAAAATTAAAATGGAACTACCATATGATTCAGTAGTTCCACTACCAAGTATCAAAGGATATGAAATCAGTATGTCAAAAAGATACCTGTGAAGGGACAAAGCAAGATGGTGGAAAACCTACATCATTCATATCTTCACAGGAATACCAAATTTTACCAGCTATCTGTACACTGAAAAGCACTATCACAAGACCCAAAAATCAGGTGAGCAAACACAGTACCTGGTTTTAACTTCATATGATTGGAAGTGACATTGAGGAGGGTTGGAGAGACAGTCTTGAATCACCAATGCCATCCGTCTCCTATCCCCCACCAAAAGTTGTTCAACATGGAGAGTCTGTGCATTTGGGAGAGGAAGAGCGCAGTGACTGGGGAACTTTACATTGAACTCAGTGTTGCTATGTCATAGCAGAGAGCAAAGCTGTGCTGGGCTCGGCCAGTGCCTGGATATGGAGGAAGCATTTGGACCAGATTTAGCCAGAGAGGAATCACCCATTCCATCATTCCATCAGTCAGAACTTAAGTTTCTTAGCAAGCCATGCCACAGTGGGACAAAGTGCTCTGGAGACCTAGGTAAACTGGAAAGGACACAAAGACTACAACTCCTGGGCAGCACCTAGTGCTGGGCTGGGCTCAGAGCCAGAGGACTAGGGTGGCACATGACCTAAGGAGATACCAGATGGCATGGCTAAAGGAGTGCTTGTACCACTCCTCCTCCAACCCCAGGCAGTGCAACTCACAGCAATTAAAGTGTCTCCTTCCTTCTGTTTAAGGGGAGGAGAGGAAAGAGTAAAGAGGGCTTTGTCTTGCATCTTGGATACCAGCTCAGCCACAGTAGGAGAGGGAACTAGGCAGAGTCATGAAGCCCCCATTCCAGGCCCTAGCTCTGGCATATTTCTAGACAAACACAGGCCAAAAGGAAATTGCTGCCTTGAAGGGAAGGACCCAGTCCTGCAGGATTAATCACCTGCTGAATAAAGGCCCCCTGGGCACTGAATAACCAGCAGTGATACCCAGAAACTATGCTGTGGGCATTGGGCTCTGAGATGTGCAGGCTTCACGGGTGACTCAGCACATTCCCACCTGTGGTGGCTATGATGAAAGACTGCTTCTGTTTGAGAAAAACAGAGGGAAAACTAACGTGACTTTGTCTTGCACCTTAGATGTCAGCTCAGCCACAATGGGTTAGAGCAACAGGCTCATGGAGTCCCTGAGTACAAAGTTAGTATAAGCTTAGCATTTCTGTACCTGCCCTGGGCCAGAGGGGAGCCTATTTCCCTGAGAGGTGAGTCACAGGCCTGGCAGCATTCACCACAAACTGACAGAAGAAACCTTGGGCTTTCAGTGAACATTGCAGTGGCCTGACAGAACTCCCTTGTGGGCCAGTGGTGGTAGATCCCACAGGGAGAGGCTCTTCTGCCTGTGGAAAGGGGAGGGAAGAGCAGAAAGGACTTTATGTTGTGGTTTGAGAGCCAGCTTAGCCACAGTAGAATAGAACATCAGGCAAATTTCTAAGGTGTTTGACTCCAATCCATAGCTCCCAGATAGTACCTGTGGATCTGCTCAGGGCCTAGGGGAACTTACCACCTTGAAGAGAAGGACCCAAACCTGGATGGCTTTGCCATCTGGTGATTGTAGAGCCCGAGGACCTTGAGTAAACATAGCCAATAGTAGCTAAGTAGTGGTTACAGTGGGCCTTGGGCAAGCCCCAATGCTGTTCTGGCTTCAGGTCTGACCCTGTGCAGAACCAGTGGTGGTAACCACAGAGGTGTTTGCATCACCACAACCCCACTTCCAGGCAGCTCAGCAGAGAGAGAGAAAGAGACTCCATTTGTCTGGGAGAAAATAAGGGAAAGGAATAAGAGTCTCTGGTGATCCAGAGAATTATTCTGGATCTTATCAAAGACCACCAAAGTGGTACCTCTATGAGTCTGCAAAAAACAGAATTATTGGGCTTGCGGCCCAAGTCCCTTTGAATACCTGGAAAACCTTCCCAAGAAGGATGGGCATAACAAGCCAAGACTGCAATAGATACCTAACTCTTCAATGCCAAGACACCAAAGACCATCTATAAGCATCAGGATCATCCGGGAAAATATGACTTCACCAAAGAAACTAAATAAGGCACCAGGGACCAATACTTGAGAAACAGATATGACCTTTCAGATAGAAAATTCAAAATTGCTGTTTTGAGGAAACTCAATGAAATTCTATATAACATAGAGAAGGAATTCTAAATTTAACAAAGAGATTGAAATATTTAAAAATCATCAAAAGATATTCTGGTGTTGAAAAATGCAATTGAAATACTGAAGAATGCATCAATGTCACTTAAGAGCAGAATAGATCAAGCAGAGGAAAGAATTAGTGACCTTCAAGAGGCCATTTGAAAATGCAAAGAGCAAACAAAAGAAAAACAAATAAAAAACAGTGAAGCACACCTACAAGATCTAGAAAATGGACTCAAAAGAGCAAATCTAAGAGTTATTGACTTTAAGATGGATAGAAAACAATACAAAAGATCAATGAAACAGGTTTTTTTTGAAAGATAAACAAAATTGATAACCTTTAGCCAGACTAACAGAGGAAAAAAGAGAGAAGACCCAAATAAACAAAATCAGAGATGAAGAGAACACATTACAACTGATACCACAGAAATTCAAAGGATAATTAGTGGCTGCTGTGAGCAACTATATGCCAATAAATTGGAAAATATAGAGGAAATGCATAAACTCCTAGACACTTACTAGATTGAGCCACGAAGAAATCCAATAGCTAAACAGATCAATAACAAATAACAAGATCAAAGCCATAATGAACAGTCTCCCAGTAAAGAAAAACCTGAACCCAATGGCTTCAGTGCTAAATTCTAACAAACATTTAAAGAAGAACCAATACCAAATCTACTCAAACTATTTCAAAAAATAAAGAAGGAGGGAATACTTCCAAACTCATTCTACAAGGCCATTATTACTTTGATACCAAAAGCAGACAAGATGCATTAAAAAAAAAAAAACTATAGGCCAATATCTCTAATGAATATTGATGCAGAAATCCTGGAAAAACAAAACAAAACAAAACCAAAAACTAGGAAACCAAATTCAACAATACATTAAAAAGGTCGTTCATCATGACCAAGTAAAATTTATCCCTGGGATGCAAGGATGATTCAACATATACAAGCCAATTAATGTGATATATCATCAGAATGAAGTACTAAAACCATATGATTATTTTAATTGATGCTGAAAAAGCTTTTGATAAAATTCAATATCCCTTCAAGATAAAAACCCTCAAAAAACTGGGGATACAAAGAACATACCTCAACATGATAAAAGCCATATACAACAGACTCACAGCTAGTATCATACTGAATGCGGACAAACTGAAAGCCTTTGCTCCAAGATCTGGAACACAACAAGGATGCCGTGCATATGAATGAATACCACTCTTATTCAACATAATACTGGAAGTCCTAGCTAGTGCAATCAGACAAGAGAAATAAATAAAGGGCATCTAAATTGGAAAGTTAGAAGTCAGGTTATTCCTGCTTGCAGATGACATGATCTTATATTTGGAAAAACCTAAAGACTCCACCAAAAACTATTCGAACTGATAAATTCAGTAAAGTTTCAGGATACAAGATCAACATAAATCAGTAGCATTTCTATATGGCAACAGTGAACAATCTGAAAAAGAAATCAAGAAAGTAATTCCATTTATAACAATCACAAATAAAATTAAATACCTAGAAATTGACTTAACGAAAGAAATGAAAGATCTCTACAATGAAAACTAAAACATTGGTGCAGGAAATTGAAGATGACACACACAAAAATAGAAAGATATTCCACATTCATGGATTAGTATAATCAATGATGTTAAACTTTCTATACTACCCAAAGCAATCTACAGATTCAGTGCAATCCTTATCAGAATACCAATGGCATTCTTCACAGAAATTGGAGAAATAATTCTAAAATTCATGTGGAACCGCAGAAGACCCAGAATAGCCAAAACTATTCTGAGCAAAAAGAACAAAACTGAAGGAATCACATTACCTTTCTTCAAATTATGCTACAGAGCTATAGTAACTGAAAAAGCATGATACTGCCATAAAAACAGACATATAGACCAGTGGAACACAATAGAGAACCCAGAAGCAAATCCATACACCTACAGTGAACTCATTTTTGACAAACGTGCCAAGAGCATACATTAGAGAAAGAAAGTCTCTTCAATAAATGATGCTGGGAAAACTGGATATCTATATGAATAATAATGAAACTTGACCCCTATCTCTTGCCATATACAAAAATCAAATTAAAATGGATTAAAGACCTAAATCTAATACCTCAAACTATGAAACTACTACAAGAAAACATTCAAGAAACTCTCTGGGACATTCATCTTGGCAACAATTTCTAGAGTAATACCCCACACACAGGCAAACAAAGCAAAAGTAGACAAAAGGGTACAGTGGCTCACACCTGTAATCGTAGCATTTTGGGAGGCCGAGGCAGGCGGATCACGAGGTCAGGAGATCGAGACCATCATGGCTGACATGGTGAAACCCCGTCTCTACTTAAAAAAAAAAGAAATTAGCCGGGCGTGGTGGCGGGCGCCTGTAGTCCCAGCTACTTGGGAGGCTGAGGCAGGAGAATGGCATGAACCTGGGAGGCAGAGCTTGCAGTGAGCAGAGATCATGCCACTGCATTCCAGCCTGGGCGACGAGTGAGACACTGTCTCAAAAAAAAAAAGTAGACAAAAGGGATCGTATCAAGTTAAAAAGCTTCTGTACAGCAAAGGAAATAACAAAATGAAGACACAACCTACAGAATGGGAGGAAATATTTGCAAAGAAGCTATCCATCTGAAAAGGGATTCATAGCCAGAAAGTATTAGGAACTCAAACAACTCTATAGGAAAAAAATTTCAATAAGCCAGTTAAAAAGTGGGCAAAAGATTTTAATAGAGATTTCTCAAAAGAAGACATACAAGTAGCAACCAGGCATATCAGAAGATTCTCAACATCACTGATCATCAGAGAAATGCAGATCAAAACTACAATGACATGTTATCTCACCCCAGTCAAAATGGCTTATATCCTAAAACAATAACAAATGCTGGCGAGTATGTGAAGAAAAGGGAACCCTTGTACACTATTGGTTGGAATGTAAATTAGTACAACCACTATGGAGAACGGTTTGGAGGTTCCTCAAAAAACTAAAAATAGAGCTACTATATGATCCACTATCCCACTCCTTGGTATATACCCAAAAGAAGGGAAATCAGTATATCAAAGAGATATTTGCACTGTTATGTTTGTTGAAGTACTGTTCACAATAGCCAAGATCTGGGAGCAACCTACATGTCCATCAGCAGATTAATGGATACAGAAAATGTATTTGTACAAGATGGAGTACTATTCAGCCAGAAAGAAATGAGATCCTGTCATTTGTAACAACATGGATGGAACTGGAGTTCGTTATGTCAAGTGAAATAAGCCAGGCACAGAAACACAAACATTGCATGTTGTCACTTATTTGTGGGATATAAAAATCAAAACAATTTAACATATGGAGATAGAGACTAGTAGGATGATTACCAGAGGCTAGGATGGGTAGCGGGGGTGAAGGGGATGTGGCGATGGTTAATGGGTACAAAGATTGGAAATAATAAATAGAACCTAGTATTCGATAGCACAACAAGGCAACTATAGTCAAAATAATTCAATTGTACATTTAAAAATAACTAAAAGAGTATAATTGGGGCCAGGCATGGTGGCTTACACCTGTAATCCCAGCACTTTGGAAGGCCAAGGCAGATGGTTCATGAGGTCAGGAGTTCGAGACCAGCCTGGCCAATATGGTGAAACCCCATCTCTACTAAAAATACAAAAATTAGCCGAGCGTGGTGGTGCACGCCTATAGTCCCACCTACTTGGAAGGCTGAGGCAGGAAAATCACTTGAATCTGGGAGGTGGAGGTTGTAGTGAGCCAGGATTGCACCACTGCACTCCAGCCTGGGCAACAAAGCAAGACTCTGTCTCAAAAAAAAAAAAAAAGAAAAAAGAAAAAAAGAAGAGTATAATTGGATTCTGTGTAACACAAAATATAAATGCTTGAAGGGATGGATTTCCCATTTTCTATGTTGGAATTATTAGGTATTTTGTGCCCTTATCAATATATCTCCTATACTCCATAAATACATACACCTATTATGTACTCACAAAGTTAAAAAATTAATATTAAAAAAGATATCTGCACTCCCATGATCATTGCAACATTATCCACAACAGAATTGATACAGAATGAAACTGTCATCAACAGATATACAGGTAATAAAAATGTTAATATACACAATGGAATACTATTCAACTTTTAAAAAGAAGAAAATTCTGTCATTTCTGACAACATAGTTGAACCTAGAGGCCATTATGTTAGGTGAAATAAGCCAGGTATAGAAAACAAATACCAGATGATCTAATTTATATGTAGAATCTAAAAAGTTGCAGTCTCTGAAACAGAGAAAAGAGCCTGGTGGGGTGAGAGGATTGGGGAGATATAGGTCAAAAGACTCAAAATTTCACTTAGACAAGAGGAATAAGTTCAAGAGATCTATTGTATATAATGACAACTATAGTTAATATATATTTGAAAATTTCTGAGAGAGTAAAGTGTTCTCACACAAAAGAATAAATATTTGAGGTAGTGCAAATGTTAAATAGTTTGATTTAGCCATTCGGCAATGTATACACATATCAAAACATCATGTATACCATAAATATGTGCAATGTTTACTTGTCATATCAAAACATCATGTATACCATAAATATGTGCGATGTTTGTCATATCAAAACATCATGTATACCATAAATATGTGCAATGTTTACTTGTTATATAAAAACATCATGTATACCATAAATATGTGCAATGTTTACTTGTCATATGAAAACATCACGTATACCATAAATATGTGTAATGTTTACTGGTCATATGAAAACATCATGTATACCATAAATATGTGCAGTGTTTACTTATCATATCAAAACATCATGTATACCATAAATATGTGCAATGTTTACTTGACAAAAAAATTTTAATGAAAATAGAGAACTAAATAAACACTGAATTTAGGAAACAGTACAGAACAATGGAGAAAGTCCTGAAGAAATATGAAGGAGGGAATTAATAAAGATTAGGGAAAAATCAGTGAAACTGAGACAAAATGAGGCACAGACAGTAAGAAAAAGAAGTGAAGATAAGAATGTTTGTTAACCCAAAAGTTAGTTATTTGAAAAGATTGGTGACATCAATACAATAAAAGGACTGTACATGAAAAATGAGCGGTATAAATAAATAAAACATTGAAAAAGGGAAACAACTACAGATAAGAAAAAGACTTTAATCATTATGAAATTATGTTATTAAATTTGTTAATCTAGGCAAAATGGTTAAATTTCTGAAATAGATATATTAAAATTGACACAAGAAGAAATGAAAGTTAAATAAAATAACAACAAATGTTCATGACCAGTCTGGCCAACATGGTGAAACCCCATCTCTACTAAAAATACAAAGCAATTAGCCAGGCGTGGTGACAGGTGCCTGTAATCCCAGCTACCTGGGAGGCTGATACAGGAGAATTGCTTGCACCTGGGAGGTGGAGGTTGCAGAGAGCTGAGATTCTGCCATTGTACTCCAACCTGGGGAAGAAGAGTGAAACTCAGTCTCAAAAAAAAACCAATTAAATAATAATAAAAAATAACAACCAGCAAATAGGTTGAAACAGTACCCAAAGACAAACTACTGTCTTCCCCCTATCCATCCGTAAAGAGAATTCCAGACTAAAAAGTTATTATGGGTAAGTTTTAACCAAGTGTTTGAGAACTAATATCTGTTCCATACAAGTGGCTCTAGAAACAGATAAAGAAGGGAAGTTGCCTAATTCTTTTTCTGGAACTAACATAACCTTAGTTCTAATTCTTAAAGTATAATAAAATATATATGTATTCCATTTTCATTTTTTTTTCAAGGACAGAGTCTCACTATGTTGCCCAGGCTAGACTTGAACTCCTGGGCTCAAGCAGTCCTCTAGGCTCAGATGCTGGGACTATGTGCCTCTGTGCCTAGCTTAAGAAGCCCATTTTAGTTACAAACATATGTAAAAAAATCTTACTTTAAGTAAATCTAACCATGAGTTTAAATCATGGCAGTGAGACACCAGAAAAATTGTTATGGTAATTCATCTTATTAATGGACTAATGGGGAAATAAATCTTACCAGAGGCAGAAAAACAATTTTATTGTTCAACTTCTATTCATATAAGATAGTAAACTAGAAGAAAACCACCTACACTTCATAAAGGCTTAATAAAGCAAGCATTATAATGGAAAAACTTTAGAGGAATTTACATTAATAGCAGAAATAAGAGATGGATGTTCATTAATATTGTCACTGTTTGAAATAGTGCTTCAGGTCCTGAAAAGTGCTAAGAAAAGGAAATAAGAGATTTCAGGATTGGAAGAGAAGAGGTGAAAAATCATCATTATTTGTTAATGATAGGATTATCTACACAGGAAACCCAATATAATCAAAATATTAAAACTAATATAGGAGTTCTGCCAAATAGCTGTCTATAGATCAACTTATAAAATGAGCAATTACTAGTTGGAAAATGTAATAAAATGTAAGTGCTATTCTCAAAAGTAACCCGAAGTATCTAACAATTCATGTACTAAGAATTCACAGGATCTTTTTAAGTAAGATGTAAAACTTTGGGTAAGCAATCAATGAGAGATACACCCTATGCATGGGTAGAATTACTTCCTATAATAAAGATATCAATTTTCCATAAATTATTTTATAAATCTAATGCCATAACAATCAAAATTTTATGTGCAAATAAAATACCAATAAATCCATTTTGAAAAAAGAAGAGAAAAATTTGCCAGCAGGCAAGAATAATTAAAACTAGGATGGAACTTGAATAACAGCAGCAAAATAGACATATCGAAGGGAATCGATAGTAAAAGAATAATATGTATGCATTTACAGTGATATTTATATGTGAACTTGACATATGATGATAAAGTGGCACTAAATTAATATGGAAAGGATGGGTCCGACAGGATAGGAAAATTAGCTCACCAGTGGAATAAATTAAAAACTGGACTCCTGTCTTTCATCCTACAACATGACATGCCATGTCTTAATTGTGTTTTAAAGGGCTGTTGCATGTCATCAGGGATGAGGTAAGAGTTGAAGCAAGAGATTACTTAGGTAGCTTTTTTTCCCCCTTTTTTTTGAGACAGAGATTTGCTCTTGTTGCCCAGGCTAAAGTGCAATGGTGGGATCTCCACTCACCGCAACCTCTGCCTCCCGAGTTCAAGTGATTCTTCTGCCTCAGCCACCCGAGTAGCTGGGATTACAGGCATGCACCACTACGCCTTGCTCATTTTTTATTTTTTAGTAGAGACGGGATTTCTCCATGTTGGTCAGACTGGTTTTGAACTCCCGACCTCAGGTGATCTGCCCACCTCAGCCTCCCAAAATGCTGGGATTACAGGCATGAGCCACCACACCCAGCCTAGGTAGCTATTTTTATGGCATATTCACAATTATGGTAGTTTGGACTAGAGTGGTATCAAGGGAGATGGCACAAAGTGTGCAAATTTTGACTTGTTCCCCTAAGCTCTGAACTCATGTCCAACCACCTATGAGGCATCCCTATCTGCAGTCCTATAGGTCATGTATACAAATGTGTCTAACACTGAACATATTTTCTCCATACAAATCTACTCATCCTCTTGAGCATATTATTGAATATCAGTACTAGAGACCTGGTAGTCATCCTTTAATAACTTTGATAGTCCTTATCATATCCCCACTGTTATTAGTTTAATTTGAGCTCCTTATGCTGCATCTGTTATAGCAGTAATCTTATTTAACTGTCAACCTTCCACTGAAACTTATACCTTTAACCGAGATGCAATTAGTGAAAACAAAATTTGGACTTCACCTTATAGTGACTTTGTCTTTTTCTACTGTGCTTTAAAATAAACCTCATTTCTTAGTGTTTCAAATGGTTTACTAAGATACTTAATAGATCTTGTTGTTTTAGTCGGAATGTGGAACAGGGGCATCGAGGGACACGCACTACTACTGGACATTATAATACAATTAGCCGAATGGATAGACATCGTGTCATGGATGACCATTATTCTCCAGATAGAGACAGGTAAATATGATTAAATACTATTAGACCTTATTAGTAATATAATCACTGCTTTCAGGAAGGGGTTACCATAAAATGTTTTCACATATTCCTTTATCTTAGTTTCTAAAACAATGTTTTTCTGTTACAACGCTTACATTATTTCTTATGACTGCCACATTGTTAAAAATAAATAAACACAACCTTTTCTCTGGTAAGAAAAAAACAAAATTATCTTTCTCTTGCCATTTTGGTTTTTTATTTAATCAAACCAGTTAAGTTAGTGAATCTGTATAAGTGATTATAATGTTAATTATAGTGAAGCCAAGATGTTTCATTATTTTTGTCATAACCAATTATTATATATAAATACTTTCATGAGACAAATATTTTAAAGTCTTTTACATTCATCAGAGAAATTGGTGTGACTTTTCACATATAGAAGTATTGAGACAGAGTCTGATTTGTTTAGGAAACATTTTATGATTCATGAAGAGGTTTTTCCTCATGGCTTTCAGTAAACCTTTTAAGCATCTTAAAGATTGATTGCTGTATTTGGAAGAGCTCTCTGAATTTGCTCCATTAAATGTGACAAACTTGGAAGTAACATGGTATGTTATAATGCTTACATTAACTACTATTAAGATTTTTAAGTTAAGCAAATTGATAAACTCTAATTCATGCTTTGGTTATACGTGAAGTAAGTGCCATTATATTTCCCCAACTCTTCAAAGGATATGATAAAATAATGAAGGAATTCAGAAGTTCCTTTGTATGCATCCTAAACTGATTTTAGGAAGAACATTTGGGGGCTTTTAAATAAGCTGATACGAGAAATTACTGTTTACATTTATACACTTAATTTTTTTGTCTAAATTAAGATTATACTTAATTTATGCTTATAATTTCACTGTGATTTAGTATACTTCTCCAAAAGTAAAGAGGGGATATCATAGTCTTCAATAGTGTCTAACAAGTATTGGTTTTTGTGCCTGAGATCTAAGAAGAAATTATATATAAGAAGTTATTAAATTAATATTGCTTTTAGTGATAAATGAAAGTTAATGTATTTTATTTTGTTTTAATTTGCTTAACTTTTTCTTAGTAATCTATGTCTTTAGGGGTAATTACAGACATGCTACCTATAGAAGTTGATGCTTTTCAAGTACAATACTGTAATAGAAAGAAGAGTAACTATGTTGGCATGATTAGGAGTTGAAAGCAGTCATATTAGGATGAATGAAGAGGTATTTTAGTTGCCTAGTAGCATTTTAATGAGCTTGATTGTTTCTGGAAATTATTTATATACCAAGTCATAAACTTCTTGTTCCTTGAAGGTTTGTTAATGGAAATGATGAGAGAGAAAATTCTGAAATGAATTTAAACTTTCTTCAATTTTATGTGAAGTTTTATTTTAATGAAAAAATGGACTTTATTTTCTTTAAGACAAGCAAATACTGTCTAAATCTTGCAGAAAAAGATAAAATTAACATCTGGAATTATACTTATAAATAAAAATGATTGCTATCATGTAAAATGCATAATACTTTATAAATATTTAAAGGCAAATGACCCTAGGTTTAATGGCAACACAACTTCCTATTAAAGCCTAGATGATTAATCCTTGGTATTAGTTAATATGGTCATATTAGGTAATTATCATGTCAGAGATCCTACAATGTGCATTTTTATATTTATCCCAATTTATGTCTACAACTGAAACGTCATTTTTTTATTTAAAAAATTTATAAATCTTTTAGTTTAGCAAAAATGTTCATATAATTGTTTTCTGAAGTTTTCGAGAAAATTGATCCATGTGGTTTTTATTTTTCTTTTAGACCACTGTTGATGCCAGATCAAAATTTATCTTAATTGTGAACTGCCTTAAATCCTTTTTTCAAATAAGTAAAATAGAATTTTATTTAAATAGGAATATAAAACCATTTCTAATATTATTTGATTATCTGTGTAATCATTTATTAATAGGAATTAAAAAGTTCAATATTATATATATATTCTATCACATTATTAAGCAACAAGTTCTTAATTTCTGTTTTATCTTAATATTCTAAGAGTTTTGGTAATAAAATGCATATGGGTGCATTATGATTTTAGAAAATAAGAATACTCTAGAACTCTTACAGTGAATTTTCATGAATAGCATTTTAATCAATAATAATGTTGATTTAAAAGCCTAAGAGAATTTCCTTTGAGATAATAATAGTAATTTAGGTCTTTTGAGAGGTACAATAAATAACCTTTCTTGTCAGTAAGAATTGATGCACTGGACTAGAATGTATTTTGTTGAATGTAATATTATTTTATTGAATCTTTTTCATAGGATTTGAAACCAAATGGCCTTGATTTTGAATGCAGGATTTAACCTCTTGCTACCTGTGTCTTTGGGAAAATTAACCTCTCTGACACTTGATTTTCTTTTCTGTAAAATTAGAATATCAGTATCAACTTTACTGAGTTGTGTAGATTAAATGACTCGTATCAACTTTATTGAGTTGTGTAGATTAAATGACACTGCCTCCAATTGTATAGTAAGTACTGAAAATTCCTGCATTTTAAAAGGCTATATTCACTTGCAAATAATTTACATTTAATGTGCTTAGTAATCAAGAAAAAAGAGAGAGAAATCAGCCAGTTCATGTAGTGTTGTTGTTGTTTTGTTTATTTGTTTTTTGAGACAGTGTCTCACTCGGTCACCCAAGCTGGAGTGCAATGGAGTTATCTTGGCTCACTGCAACATCTGCCTCCCAGGTTCAAGCGATTCTCCTGACTCAGCCTCCCAAGTAGCTGTGCCACCATGCCCAGCTAATTTATTATTATTATTGTTTTTTGGTGTTTTTTTTGTATTTTTAGTAGATACGGGGTTTTGCCATGTTGGCCAACCTGGTCTCGAACTCCTGACCTCAGGTGATCCACCCGCCTCAGTCTCCCAAAGTGTTGGGATTACAGGCATGAGCCACCACACTCGGCCCATGTAGTTTGTTTTTGTTTTTGTTTTTGTTTTTGTTTTTTTAAGTTTTGTATATAATGAATGTAGGGCATGAATTGGACCTTGAAAAATGGGCACGTTTATTCAGGCAAGACCAAGAGCAAGGATGGACTATATTGAATGAGAAACGATGCTATTTGACATTCATTAATAGTACTTGGTTAAACTTGGGTGGTGTAAGGAGAAGATATAGTATTTATATCCTTTCTATAGGTAATATAAAAATAATTTATACATAAAATTTTTATTAGGTCTTTGTTTCTCTGCATATCTCACTGTAGTATCATTAGTCAAAATCCTATTCTGCTTTGCAAAGTAAATAGATGCTTTACAAGTAATTTAGAAACCTGGATGCAAGGACTCAGCTAAAACAAGGAATTATTAAGCATATCTTTCATCTTCTACCTCCATTCCCCCGCTTTTTATACCATTGTTTTTCCGATAGGTCCTGGTAACTGCTACAACTAGGAACATAATTTTTCCTGAGGCAGACTATGTGGCCTTAGTATTAGAAATCAGTACAAAAATTAGCCGAGCGTGGTGGCAGGTGCCTGTAATCCCAGCTACTCAGGAGGCTGAAGCAGGAGAATCACTTGAACCCGAGTGGCAGAGGTTGCAGTGAGGCGAGATCGCACCTGGGTGACAGAGTAAGACTCTGTCTCAAAAAAAAAAAAAAAAAAAAAAAAAAAAAAAAAATTAAGAGCTTTTTGTTTACTTGAGTTAGTTTACTATTAGAATAAGTATAGAGTATTAGTATTTCTGTAACATGTCAGAAGTACTCCATAGTATGCATTTTTATGTCTATCCTGGAGGCCAAAATACATTAGGGGCATTTATTTCCATAGAGTATACTTTTAGTATCATAAGAATACAATTAATACTGGCAAAAGATAAATTACTTTACAAACTTTTTTCTCCTATACATTCAATTAATAAATATATATTCTAAAAAGCAAAATGCCCCATTATATGGACCACTGGCATACCTTACACACTCATGCTATTTCTGTATTCCTTGTCAAGAAGTCACCTACCAGAAAGTATAACACACACTCATAACTATTTGACCAAAAAGAATAGTCTCTTTTTTCCTTTCAGTTGTCAACTATGAAGGAAACATATCTCTAATAGTTTAAAATTATAAAGTAAATGAAAAAAGAAAATTCACTTTACAAAAATAATATAACATTTTATTTTACTTATTTTATTTGCTGTGTTTCAGAAACATTTTAAGATAGTTAAATCATACTGAGTAGAATGTAAGGACTACAACATAAGGAAAACATTAACAATATTAAAGACACATGCCAAGCACAGTGGCTTATTCCTGTAATGCCAGAATTTGGGGAGGTTGAGGCAGGCACATCACTTGAGCCCAGGAGTTCTCAACCAGTCTAGGCCATATAGTGAGACCCTATCTCCACACACACAAAAAAATAAATAACAAAATAAAGTAAAATTATCCCAGATGTGGTGGTGTGCACCTTTTTTTTTATCTCAGCTACTCTGAGGTGAGAGGATTACATTAGCCCAGGGAAGTCAAGGCTGCAGAGAGCTGAGATCGCACCACTGTACTGCAGCCAGGGTGACAGAGCACGACCCTATCTCTAAATAAATAAATAAATAAATAAATGAAAATTTAAAAAGTTTTTGCATTAAGTAAGGGTTGTTGGAAACTATAGTTTTATTTAAGAATGGAATATTTTATCGCCCATTTTTGCAGTTCTTTTTTGTATGGACTAAAGTGATTCCTAAAGGGGACATTCGGCTAATTTAATATAGTAGAAGAACAATTCATTATAAATAGAATTTTGTGTAGTTTTTTTTTTTTTTGAGATGGAGTCTTGCTCTGTCCCCCAGGCTGGAGTGCAGCGGCGCAATCTCGGCTCACTGCAACCTCCGCCTCCTGGGTTCATGCCGTTCTCCTGTCTCAGCCTCCCAAGTAGCTGGGACTATAGGCGCTCGCCACTACGCCCGCCTAATTTTTTGTATTCTTTAGTGGAGACGGGGTTTCACCATGTTAGCCAGAATGGTCTCGATCTCCTGACCTCGTAATTCACCCGCCTTGGCCTCCTAAAGTGCTGGGGTTACAGGCGTGAGCCACCGCGCCCGGCCTTGTGTTGTCTTTAAAGATTCTATTGCTTAAGAATCCAAGTGTCTAGAAATTGGATTAGTAATCTAGTTTAATACTCGAAATAGTAATTTTTTATCATGAGCCTTAGAATCTATGACTTCTTTATTTTGTTTTTGCTTTTTAAAAGTTAGTAAATGTATTGTTTTTCTGTTTTTTTCTTTTACAGTGATTTACTGCTCAGATTGGACTAACTGCAGTTTTAATATAACTTACTTTATTTGTTTAAGTCATTATGCATATTTAAGGCACTATGCATACTTATTGCTCAAATTTTATAATGTCCATTAATTTTGGAAAAAAAGTAAACATGGTTCAGTGGAGAAGTGTAATATGTTTTAAGGTTGTACCAAGTGGATGCAGCAAAGGACTTTGAGTATGGCTATGGACCTTAGGTAGATTTTAGAGGGCTTACTAAAACACAAGGGTAAATTTTGTATGTTCATGCATGAGTTTTTATAGTTTTCAACAGAACCTCAAAGACGGTCATGACCAGATAAGGTTAAGAACTAACATGACTAGAGACAGAAAAGAAGAATAAAATAAACTGATGCTTGATAAAGGTGATTCTTGCTTAATGGCTGCTTTGGCTTTATAGGGACAAAGTTAATTATAAGACTCTTCAAGGAAACTATTAGAAATTGGATGATTATATATATATATTTTATAAATTTATAAATTTTAACAAGCTTTGAGGTTTACATATTTTCTGTTATTCTTAAGTAATTTTGGAGAAAACCTATTCCTTTTAAAGCAGTAAAGCCCAACATCACAACTGTTGGGTATTATTTCTCTTCTTCATAAAGCTATGAATACTTTTTTAAATATTTTCTTACATAGGCTCATAATCTTCCAGAAATTGGGTTAGTAATCTAGTTTAATACTTTGAATAGTAATTTTTTATCATGAGCCTTAGAATCTATGTCTAGAATGTTTCTATAATTGTATGAACCACATATGAACCACTGCTGTTTTTTGAGAGAAGGTTCATCATGAGAACAGTATAATTTGGATTTTACTTTTAAGTGCAATCCAAAATATACTTGAGTGGGTCAGCCATTGTGCACAAAGATTTAAAACAGACATTATCCTGGTCTAGCTGGACAAATTATCATATATCAACTAATTTTAAAATGTTGAAGACTGTGTGGCAGAAGGATAATAATATTGGAACAGATTGGAGAGAAAATTACTTGATCAGGTGAACTGGAAAAGGCATTACAGAGAAGCTGGACTTCAAAAGTTGAATAAGACTGTGAAAAGTGAAGCAGTGGACATGGAGAATGGTGGGCATTCTTGACAGAATGATGAACATGAACAAAGTCTTGAGTCAGGAAAACACATGATAATTTAGAGAATCTTAGGTAGTCTGTTGTACCTAGATAAGAGGTAGTGGTATGGGGAATGGAAAGGGGTAGAAGATGAAGATTGAAAGTAGTTTAGAACTTTTAGGGAATTTATACTTGTTTTTTGATATCAGGAACCAGTGAAGGATTTTCAGTGAGGTACCGATATGATCAGAAAGCATAATATGCAAATAAACTTCTGTAGACAGGATGAAGATTGGATTGAGTCAAGGGAAGACTGGGGTCTGAAGGTAGGAAGACCTAAGAGAGGGTTGTTTCAATAGGCATAGTAAACCTGATTTAAGGTGGTGGCAAGACAAAAGGTAAAGGAGAGAAATCTGAGTTATTCAGGCATCAGAACAAGCAAGGTTTGTAAATCAATTGAATGTGAAAAATGAGGAAATGGAGGAGTTAAATTCTGAGACTGTAAAACTTGGCTTATTAAATAAATATTTTAATCCTTAGTTGAAGTTCAAATTGCAAGAGATTACAAAAAGAGGAATAGCTGAAGTATTATATTAAGTTCCAAAGGGAGATTAAAGAATTATGTTAGAAATTAGAAGGGACTTCAGAGATGATGGAGTCCTATGTTTTGTAGCGGTACCTGAGAGACTACTATGACAGGTAAAAATGAGGCTAAATGGATAAGGATCTAGGCTTCTTACTCTCTTTAGCCAGCATCATTCTGATATTATTTGATTACTGTATATTGATTCTATATCAAATTTTGTTTGGAAAAAAGTGATCTGCTAAAAAAAAAAAAAAAAAGTTTGAAAACCACTGCTTGAACCTCCTCATTTCACAAATTGGCACCAATGTCCAAATAGGCAAAGGGTATTGTTCCTGTCTCACAATGAACATGTGTTTTCCTGAAGTGTCTATCTGTCACTCAAGCATTATGTGGAGAGCCGAGAAGCAGATAGAAAAGTGTTGTGCCACCCAAAGAATAATCAGTAATAAAGCAGAGTTACTGTTTACACCATAAAAAAAATTGCATTACTTAGAAAGAATGTGTTGGAATATAAGATCAGGAAATGAATCTTGGAAAACCACTGCCTCTCTACAGAGAAAGGAAATCCAGTACATTAAATGCATGAAGAACCAGTCATATAGGTGAGAGACCAGGCTATATGTACAAATGTGTTAAGAGCCTGAGTTTTGAATTAAGAAACCCCTGACTTTGAAACCCAGTCCTGCCACTTACTATATAGCTCTGAACAAGCACTCACAGCCTCAGTTTATCTGTCTGTGCAAAAGTGGGAATAGTAGAACCTACCTCAAAGAGTTGTTATGAGAAGTAAATGAGATAATGTAGGCAAAGCTTTTAATGGTGTACTTGGCATATAGTTCATTGTTAAATAAATACTATGTTTAATAGCCAAAGAGGTTTTAGAAACCAAAAAAGGAGAGAGTATTAAAAAATAGAGGTTTGAAAATCAATGTCTAATACCAAAGGTAAATGGACTATGATGAGGATTAAGAAGAGAAGAAAGAATTTTGGGGGGATTTCACATTCATAAGGTAGCTTCGAGAGTGTGGTAGAAGCAGAAGTCAAATTACAGTAAGCTTAAAGCATGAAAGCAAAATCTGGCAGAGGTGGCAAGAATTGTAGGTATGTATTTTACGATGTTCTATATTGAAAAGAAAATGAGTGAGATGCAGTGGCTTGAACGGAAGGAAAGGTTAGCAGGGGTTTTATTTTTAGGGTTAAGTGCAGTTGAGGAAGGGAAGGCAGAAGAGAATAATAAATGAAGCAAGGTCATATGGGAAGCAGGATTACAAGTAGAGGTATCTCTTTAGGTGCAGAAGACAAGGACAAGTGAAGATTTAAATGCATGTTTACTTTAGAGATAGAATTGTGGAAGTTGAGAGAGTTCAAGGTTCATTTCCATTGTTTATGGAAATACAATGATAAACTCCTAAGATCAATTGTTTTAGTATTAAAGGTTCTAAGAAAGTAGGAAATTTTAAATTAGTGCTTTGGAAAGAAGAGATAGGTAAAAGATCAGTGTGCTGCTTGAATTGCTTATGGTAGTTATGAGGCAAGAAAGGTAGCAAAGCCAATAGCATGTAATACATAATACGTAATAAACATAGTGAATGGAAAAATGAATGGCATCCAATAAATTTAATAAATACAATTAATAATAAAAGTAATCTGGATCAGTTTGCTCTTAATTAAATGGAATTGTTAAAGCCCTTTGTAGTTATTTTTAATTATCAATAATTAAAAGAGAAATAGTTACCTTATAAATTTCCCAACGTTTGTAAGTATTTGAAATTACTTCATTTATTATTTCCTTCTTAAACTTTCTGCTTATTTTATTTTTCTCATCTCATCTTTCCTCCTAAAAAAATGGTAAAGCATCTCTATCATATAACATATTCTAGATGGTGCTAAAGATGTTTAAGTAATAATTGATAATGTTATATTTTTATTGCATTTTATTTTAAAATATTTAGAATATTTTAACCTTTGGCACTGTCATATTACAATGAACACTGGGAGGAAGGGGCAAGCTTTCCAATAACAGTTTCCATTTGCTTTGCTTACTATCTGCCTATCTTTTTAAATCTCACTTTTTAAATTAAACTATACTTTTTTCACTTCTTTCTTGAGTCTTATTTATATTCTTGTTTCTGCCATGCTTGCAGTCATTTTCTTACTCTACCTCGCTCCAGATACAGTCAGACCATTGACCATCATCACAGGGATGACAGGTATATTTTTCTTACAATTGAGTCTGTTTGTGCAATTGCTTGTGCCTGTGTATTGATATGATATAGGTCACTTTTATTTCTGTTTTTATGTATATACATATATGGTTGTTAATGAAATACAGAAATATCACCCATATAAAATAACATGAAATAAAACATATTAACTAATTGTAGTAGGACATCAAAAATACAGTGTCCCTTTTGTAAATTAGGATCATCTCTTTGGTGATTCTAAAAATTTAGTTCGCCAGGAATTACGGTTAACTCTCTATTATCCATAAAGATAGAGTAACAGTATTCTCTTTAAGTTAACTCCAATTGACTACTCACCTTCCTCAGCAGAGTCCATAATTAGGTATTTAGATGGCATAGGTCTTGAAAACTCACTTTTCCACCTCAATACTCCAGAGTAGAGGAATCTGTCCTTGAAGTGCTTAGGTTGAACTGATTTGTTTGTGGTTACCTTGTCGGAGGTGGCTGTAATCTACTCCTTTGTCATAGTAGGTAATCCATATCTGCAGAGAATACTGAGTCTGTGAGAAAACACTTGTTCATTTCTACCCTACCACCATTTCTCTTTCCAAAGTGGGAATTTGCAGTGAATCACAGATAGTACAGCTACAATGCCTTAAGGAAATATAATTTACATTGGAGGGAAATCTCAGTTTCCTGGCATGTAACAGCAAGAGGGATTAACTAGAAAGAGAGGTTAATTAGAAAGAAAAGGGAGAGAAGATCTCTAAAATTTGAAAAGTTCTCAAGGCTGTATGAAGATTTAGAGATTTAAGCCAGTGACAACATTTGAGATCATTTAGGTAAAGAAATAATGTGGTGGAAGGCTTAGCTAGTATAAATTAGGAATTATGTGCCATGGTTGGTCACCTTGACTATTGTTTCTAAGTGATTCAGAGTTATGTGTGACTTCCTTCATCCCTAGGAAATTAACTAAGAGTTGATAATAAAAGAGTTTATAAAAATTATTAAAAACTAATGAGTAAATTTATAAGTATTTTATTTATATGGGTAAAGGTGAAAGGAAACATAAGAGATAATAGCAACTGCAATTTACTAATAACTTTTGTAATATCTTTCAGCAAATATAATTGAAATTTAGTGCCTTCCAGTTTATTATATGATAATGGTTATTGCTATATTTAATTTTCTTTTGCAATTTTTTACTTTTTTGTTATTCTGCTTCAATCCTAATTATCTTTTGTTGTTTTTTGTTTTTACTGTTGCTATATATTACATTCCCATTATTTTTTACTTTCAGTAATTATACATTTACTTTACAAAAATATGGAAAAGTAGTTATGTAACTGTATTTTGATAATTGACTAAAGCCTTTTTAAAGGTGGGTGATACACATGAATGAGACATTACTGATTATAGACTTACTGTATATACTCTGGTGTCTCTTCATTTCATTCTAAGTTAAAATCATGTCACATCACTTTTTCAATAGTTTGTTTTTTCCTAGTTATCAACAAATAAGTTGTTTGCTTTATGTTACTTAGTTTCTCCATTCACCAATGTAGCTAGAATTAGTTCTTGGTCATCTCAATTTTGCACTTTTCCCCAGATTCTCAACTTCAGCCTAATTGGCCCGTTTTGAAGAAGACATTTATGAATTGTCTTTTGGTGCCACAGTTTGGTTTGTGCTGAGGAAACAGAGATCATTAATGTTTATATTGAAATGTAACATGAAAAAATCTGTTTCCACAAGCAAGTTATCAAATATCTAATGTAGGATTTACTATGTATATTTACATGTGTATGTAATATTTATTTTATATGTATTAAGGTATTTGCCTTGCCCTAGGACAACAGAAATTCTTGAGGGTCTAAGTCTAGTGACCTAGACAGTATGGGTAGAACTCGTAAGAATGAAGTTCCTTAGTTTTTTTTTTAAATATTTTGTACCCATTAACCAGCCGCTCTTCATCTCCTTCTCTCTACTATCCTTCCCAGTCTTTGGTAACTACCATTCTATTCACTGCCTCCCTGAGATCAATTTTTTAGCTCTCACATATGAGTGAAAACATGCAATATTTGTCTTTCTGTGCCTAGCTTATTTCATTCAATATAATGTCCTCCGTTTTCATTCATCTTGCTAATCATCCATTTCATACATGATTTTATTCTTTCTTTTTTAGCTGATACTACATTGTGTGTATATATATCACATTTTCTTTATGCATTCATTTGTTGATGGACACTTAGGTTGATTCCATATCTTGGCTATTTTAAATAGTGCTGTAGTGAACATGGGAGTGCAGGTATCTCTTCAATATACTGATTTCCTTTCTCATGGATATATACCCAGCAAAGGGATTGCTAGATCAAATGGTAGTTCCATGTTTAGATTTTTAAGAACCTCCATACTGTTTTCTATACTGGTTGTATTAATTTATATTTCCACCAGCAGTGTACGAGCATTCCTCTCCAGCACTTGTTATTTTCAGATTTTTTTTATAATAGGCATTTTAACCTGGGTGAAATGATGTCTCATTGTGGTTTTGATTTGCATTTCTCTGATAATTAGTGATGTTGAGCATTTTTTTATATACCTGTTGGCCATTGTATGTCTTCTTTTGAGAAATGTCTATTCAAGTATTTTATCCATTTAAAAAATGAGATTATTATTGTTATTTTGTGCTATTGAGTTCCTTATATATTCTGGTTATTAATCCCTTGTTGGGTGAATAGCTTGCAAATATTTTCTTCCATTCTGTAGGTGTCACTTCACTTTGTTTATTGTTTTCTAAGCTGTACAGAAGCTTTTTACCGTGATAGAATCTCATTTGTCAATTTTTGCTTTGGTTGCCTGTGTTTTTGAGGTCTTACTCAAGAAATCTTTGCTAGATAGAAGGAGTAAAATCTAGTGTTCAATAGCACAGTCAGGCAACTATAATTAACAATAACTTGCTGTATATTTTAAAATATCTGGAAGAGAAGATTTGAAATGTTCCCAACACAATAAAATGTAAATGTTTGAAGTGATATATATCCCAATTACCCAGATTTGATCATTACATATTGTATGTTTGTATCAAAATGTAACAGTACCCCATAAATATGTATAACTATTATGTATCCATAATTTTTAAAAAAATATTAGCTTTCTCCTAATTTTACTACATACAAATGAATGTGTATTAGTTACAACACAATGTAATAACATGACATCCTTGAATCTACTACCCAAACCAAGAACCAGAACATCTAATTATGTATCTCACATTTCCCTGCACTCTCCTTGCCTATTATATCCTTGTGCCTCTTTCACAGAAGTAATAAATGCTATGTTGAGTTTGCAGTGTAACTTCCTCTTTTTTTTTACTTTTTTTAAAGGGACTTTGATCATTTGTTATTTACTCTACTAACTTTCTAAGTTTCTCATCCTTCTGACCTCCATCCCAATCCACTTTGAGATTCTTGGACTGATCTTTTTTGGACATGTGTTGAACATGTGAATGCTGACCTAGTAATCTATCCATTCTCCTGTATTTATTTCTGTAATGTTTTGTGCGTGTTATTTTTATATCTTGTACCTTTGTGTGTAATGCAAGTAAATACAACCACCCACTACCCTTCCTTGTTGCTGTTGTTTGTTGACCTCTTAGTAATATCATTTTATTCACGGATTATTTTAGAACCTGGCTTTAGTCTTCCTCAACATCACAATTCCTGCCATCAAGCGAGAGTAATGTCAGCATTTACCTCAATAATGTATTTAGCACCCACTCACTTCCTTAACTTTCTCTAATATAGTGAGCTTTATCTCCAATTCTACTTTGGTCAGTCACTCTCATGACCATACTTCACATTTTATTATCAGTAGAAATTGTTCTAGTTCTGAAATCTTAATTTGAATACTACGCTCTTGGACTCCATGATTGCACACTTTTTTTCTTATTGTTTCATTAAGTTATTTCTACTTCACTTGTTCTTCTGTCTCAGTAGAGAATACTACTCTCTTGACCCCTTTATTTTGTTGCTGTTACCCTCCATCTTTCTTTATCTACTTACGTATCCAGAAGTTGAATCCATTCTCAGAAATATTCTCAATGCTGTTGCTACATTGTTCTTCTTTTACGTATTTAACAAGGTTCAAACCTGGATTACTTTCTTTCTCTTGTAGAATGGTTTTTGGACTAGATTATCCATATTCTTACTTACTTGAGTCAAAATAATTGACCACTTAAAAGTGGACAATAAAAAGTAACTTTTTCATTGAGAGCTGTGGGAAAAAAAAGTAGCATCAGTATCTAAGTATTCAGTTCTCTAGCCTCGGTTTCAAGGTAGCATATACTTGCAACTGGAAATTGTTTCCTAGGAATAAAATATGTGTTAATAGCTTCAATTGGGCCATAGTTTGGCTATATGATATCTGGAACTTTCTAAATGAATGGGATGAATGCAGTAAATTCAACATGACATCTCCAGTTATGCCCACTCCATTAGAAGAAGCTGGACTTTCACTGGTCTACCGTAGTGTATAACATGAAAAATTATGAGGACTACCTCTTTTGGAACAGAAGGATAGAGACTTAAATAATGTTTGCTAAGCTTTTTTTATATTACTTCAAGAGACAATATTAATTAACAATAGAAATCAAAGCAAGTCTTCTGGCCAGGTTATGCTAACTAGTATGAAATAATATTTGGTTCATTGTGCCTTTTAAAATGCACTCATTTAAACAAACATGTTTAGGATGGATATCATGTTACCCTTTATTAATATCTCTATTAAAATATACCCTTTATTTTAATAAATGTAACCTTTTTTAACATTTACCTTTGTATCCTACTTATTTTTCTAGTATTCATCCCTGCTTAGAGCTATACACAACTACTAACATCTATTGTGGGCAGCTAGATTTTTATGTAAAGTGTCATGGAAGAGACAACAACTCCAGCTGTATCTTAAAGAATAAATAGGAATTATTGAGATTCATGTGGAGATGAGGGAGGATGTTTGTGACATTTTAAAGAAATGTATGAACAGGGTCACAGAGGTAATAAATATCGTATTTTAGAATTGTTGTAACATTATTCGCAAGGCAGAAAATAGGAAGAAATGAATCTGGAATGATAGAGAGGGTTCCACTTATGAAGAATCTCTTGTTTTTTATTATTATTATTATTGAGATGGAGTCTCACTCTGTCGCCAGGCTGGAGTGCCAATGGCAGATCTTGGCTCACTGCAACCTCCACCTCCCAGGTTCAAGCGATTCTCCTGCTTCAGCCTCCTGAGTAGCTGGGATTACAGGCATGTGCCACTGCATCTGGCTAATTTTTGTATTTTTAGTAGAGACGGGTTTTCCCCATGTTGACCAGGCTAGTCTCGAACTCCTGACCTCAGGTGATCTGCCCACTTCGGCCTCCCAAAGCACTGGGATTACAGATTTGAGCCACCATGCCCAGCCTGAAGAATCTTATATACTCTTTATAAATGTTAAGGAACTTAGATCAAAGACTGTAGGTTCTAGAGGTACCTTGAAGGGATTTAATTAGGAATAGTGATAACAAGCTTGTTCACCTTAGAGTACCTACCTACAGACTATGTGAATGATTGATTTGAAGAGAAAAAATGAAAAGAGAGACATGTAGTGGATGGAAGAACAGAGAGAAAATAGTGGTTTTAATAAACTAAAATCAGCAATACTTGATAAATAATGGAATTTGGATTTTGAGAGAGTGCAGAGTCATGAAAAATTGGATAACTAGATTCATAAGGTACCTTAACAGGGTCCAGGTGGGTTCTTAGTGGGGGAATCAGTTTAGGTGTGAGACAAGTTCAGTTTTGGAATTACTGAGAAAGCTAAGAGGAAATGTCTAGCAAGGAATAAAGTAAACAATTTTAAAACTTGAAGTTGCCTAAGCTACATAGAGTAATTTCAGAGTAAATTCACTACTAATGGTAAGCAGTCATAAAAAGTAAGTGAAGTCAGTCTGAGAAACAACGCATGAAATGAGGGCTTAGAAGTTTTTCCCCTGCCTGAGGAACATTATTATTAAGTGGCAGAGGGAGGAAGAGGAACTTCTGAGCTACATAAAGAAGAATGAGAAAAGTGGAATGACAAGAGCTAAAGGAATAGTTTCAAGAAGAAAGTAATAACATTACCGTAAAAATAATGAATGAAAAATGCGTGTTGGATATGTCAAGTGAGGTGTCATGGATTACTTTAGCTAGGGTAATTTTAGAAGGAAGGTGGTGGGGGGGAAAGCAGGTTGCAGTAGCCTAAGTATGACCAGGAGATAAGAAAATGAACTTATCAAGAAAGTGTGAAGGAGAAGAATTAGATAGCATATGTGATATCAAAAGATGTTTATTTCCCTTCGATTAGGAAATATGTCCATGTGTTCACACACTGGAGCAAAGGATGTTTTAGAGAAAGATAAGTCAAAAATACAGAAAAAAAGAGAGAATGATTGGAAGAAGAGTCTTAGGAGAGGTAGGAAGTAATCAGACTAAACACACGGGTGGATTTTGTGAGCAGAAAGAAACTGTTATTTACCACTGAGGCAGGAAGAAAATAGGTGGGAGAAGTGAAGCTAAGTAAAAGGATGCTAATAGAGAGAAATCAAGTTAGTTATTAAACCATTGTGAGTGTTTTAATGACTGTGTGAGTAGGAAGATTGGTTAGAAGGGAATCTGAGTGTTTTATGGGAGTGGTTGAGATGATCAGTCATAGAGTCCAGGGTGGATAAGGAAAGAAGAAAGTCAAAGATAGTGATATACACTAGCAGGAATTTGTGGGACTGATGCCAGAATAAAGTAAGGATTATTGAAGTCTTGAAAATCTGGAGATTGGGGTTCATGATTGTTCAATGATTTTCTGCCTTTGCATTGAAATCTTCTAGCACTACCATAGTCAGTCCCTAAAATTAGCAATGACTAAGGGATAGTGATTGGAAGTTGGATAGATAATAGCAACCTGTATTAATAATGAACGTTACTGCCAAGTGGAATGCTTAAGAGAAGCAAGGACTATGTCCATTATGGTTCAGAGGGTAATAGTCAGAAGTGTCTCTAGGGAGCCAACTTCCCCTCCTGGATTCCTGGACTGTGAAATGTGAAAGAATAAGTAGCTTCTGCAGATGAAGGCTACAATGGAAGCAGAGGCTACACAGTTGAACTAAATGTTATTTGAGGCAGGAATATGCAAAAACCATCCTGCAGGAAGGTTGATGTTTAGGAAGTTTATTAATAATGGAATAAGGGTTCTCAAAAATACAAAAGAGAATTAGAAGAGATTAAGAATGATACAGAAGAGAGAATAGGAAATGAAGAATTTAGGGAGAAGAAGATACCAGGGGGCAGTGGGGATTGCCTTTTACTTGATAGCCAAGAATCACAGAGATAAGATAATTGAATAGAACTGATTAAATTAAAATATTCTAAGTTAATTGTCAGTTGTTGTAATACCAGAACTGGCTGAGGGTCCCTGGAAAGGTTTGACCTGTGTCCAGATTAATGATGAGGGCTGCTATGAAGTTTGAAGAGAGGCAATGATGGTCTTATCTCAAGATGGGTATCATAACTAGAACCCTGGTTAAAGAAAGGATTCTGACAAAACTAGTGGAGTCATGGTTCTACACATAGACTGTTTTCTTAAAGATTCCCTACATGGAAGGTAGTGCTGAGTGCTCTTAGTCAATGTGATGTAAGCCAATAACACACTTTCCAAACTGCTATCATTTTTAATATTAGTTTCTCTACATTACCAGTCATCTTCTGTCCTCTTACAACTGTTTTGTTCTCCATCAAAACTAACTTCTTCTTACATTTCTGACTCTAGCCTGTCTTAGTTTCTGTGGAATTTTCCTGCATTTATTATTTCTTGTTTCTGTTGTATTTCAATCTTTCTTCCTTTACTGATTTTATTTCTCCTCAAATTACTGTTGAAGTTGTCTTAATAATACCTTCCGGCCGGGCGCGGTAGCTCACGCCTGTAATCCCAGCCCTTTCGGAGGCCGAGGTGGGTGGATCACCTGAGGTCGGGAGTTTGAGACTAGCCTGACCAACATGGAGAAACCCCATCTCTACTAAAAATACAAAATTAGCTGGGCATGATGGTGCATGCCTGTAATCACACCTGCTTAGGAGGCTGAGGCAGGAGAATCACTTGAACCCGGGAGGTGGAGGTTGCAGTGAGTTGAGATGGCGCCATTGTACTCCAGCCTGGGCAACAAGAGCAAAACTCCTCAAAAATAAAAATATAAATAAACTATAATAATAATAATACCTTCTTTCTTCAAGCTAACTTGAGAGTGGTCTATTTCTCTCTCTCTCTCTTTTTACTTAAGTCAGTTATCTCGAGTATGTGTTTTTACATATGCTTCCTTCACTCCTTCATCAGCTCCTAAGCCTTAACCTTCTACAGTTTGACCTCTGCCTCCAGTGCTTTACTGATATTATAGATATAAATATATATATTTGGGTTTGGGTTTTTGTATGCACCTTTTTTGAACTATTTAATTTCTGCTAATAGATCATCAGTTCATTTCTGAGGCTGAAAATTTCAAAGGTTTTTTCAATATTTAATTTATATGGTGATTTGTCTAACATTTTTGAGAGAAAAAAAATCCCTACTAGCAAAGAAAACGCAGTTCAGTGAAATTAGCAGGCTTAGAATAAAGACAGCCCAGTTCAAGTTCCAGCCCAGAAAACATCAAATTCTGTGAATTCGTCCAAGCTTCTATAAGCCTTAGTTTGCTCATTTCTAAAGTGAGAGAGTTTGGATTATATAACTTCTGAGATTCCTTCTATCCTAATATTGTTTGCATGCTTCTGAATATTATGTATGTTCTGTATATTTTATATTATATATTTTGTATATTGTGATTTGTAATGTTTGTCATTCATACCTTCTTCTCTGTTTCCACCCTTATTACTACAAGTCAGAGCCTTTTCCTAATCTAGCTCATTCTCTGCAGTACCGTTGAATTATTCTTCTTAATTTATTACTTGGAAATTACCTTTGTTCAGAAGTTTTTCTTATTACTCTCATTGAAAATTAAACTGTTTAAACCTCTTAACTAGGCATTAAAAATTGTCATAAATTGATTCTGATCTAATTTTTTAGCTAACATTTTACCATATTCTACTTTGTTATTCCTAGCCTTTCCATTTGACTATTTTATCTTCCATCATCTATGTGTCTGCTAAAATTTCCTCATCTGTTCATGCATGCTGTTCATCTTTTTTACTACAGTCTTTATCAAGCAGACTTATTTCAGATTCCCCATTTGATAGTTTCAACACCTATACCATCTCTTAGTCTGCCTTTGTTGGTGGCTTTGTCCTTGACAGGTGGGCCTTATTTGTCATGCTTTTTTGTGTTTCAAATAAATTTGTGTTGAAGGTTGAGATCATATCATCAGTAATGATTGAGGCCGATAGTATTTATGCTTGAAAATGAGCACAACTTTTGTTCTGTTAGTTGGGGGGTTGGGGAGCATTAAGCAATCTTCAGACTGCTACATCTGAGTATGAGATTTGAACTGGTACTATGAAGTGACCGCTGCTGGCAGCAGGCAACAGTGCATTTGAGAGATTTGCATTATACCCATTTCTCTATCCACATAAAAACAGCAAAACAAAAGGAATGCTGGTGAATTGTTCAAAATTGATCAGTGAAACTATTGAATCTGTATTCTAGCTTGAGAGCCATACCTCATCAGATATACTGATATAATACAATAGCAATTCATAACTATATTGTTTAGAGATATACCTTTAAAATGTTTGCTATTTTATGGAATCTGAGAATCTGGGAAGTCATAATCAAGATCAATAACTTGGTGGAATAACTTTAATTTTTACGTTTGACAAATCATTATTAAATTTGAACATTCATTGAATATGGGAACTACCTATTTCATAAAAATAAGGATTTTACAGGTAAGATGTAATATTATCTCTCAGTATTCTTAAAATTTATATTTTAAAGATGTATTAATTTGTTCTGCATTAATTATGCTGGGTAAATAATCCTGCTTTGTGGTTTTGTTTCGTTACTTTTTAAATAAAAATTAAGTAACAATGAAAATTATAAATATTTAATATACTTAAAATATCTTCAAAATATTTACATCTTATATGTTTGTGTGTGTGTGTGTGTGTGTGTTTAATAATACAGTATATGTTATTGTTCAGTATTGTATTCGTCCCTAATTTTCTTGAGGAAAATGGGACATTTGGTCATTTCTTTGTGCAATTTTCAATAATGAATATATTTTTTAAATACCTTTGTAGATGTGAGAATACTTCTCTTTTTGATAATAAAATAATAGGCTTGTGGGTAATAGTAATTTTTTTCCTACATGAATGATGTCTTGCTTTGTCACATCAATATATATATTATACCATTTTCACATTTTAGATTGTTATTAACTTGGCTGACTAAATATTGTCATTTTTGAATAAGCTTATTTACTTTTAACTAATATAAAATCTTTACATCTAACTCAACAGAAAGATTCTGTAGAATAATGCTGTTATGCCCAATGATAAATTAATCTCCAAAATAATATAATATTCCTATTTGTGCACAATACCTATTTGCTTATTTACCATGATTTCTATGACAAATATTTTGTATCTTGCAATCCTCTTAACATTAGAAATGATGCTAAAATAATGAGCTAGAGTTTTTAAAAAGTTAGTCTTGCACATTAGTGATGACCATGAAAATTGTAATTTTAAAGTTGTCATAATTACTTTAAATTATTTGTTATATACAAATATGTATATATGCTATATTAATTATTCTAAAATGTTTCATTTTTAATGTTTTCTAGTATATTTTATCATGTATTTATACTTCAGTTATGCAGTTAACGCCCAGAAAATCTGTAGATATTCAAGATATTTTAACAAAAATAAAATGTTTCTGCTGGGTATTTTTTTTTTTTTTTTTTTGAGACAGGGTCTCACTCTGTCACCCAGACTGGAGCGCAATGGTATGATCACAGCTCACTGCAGCCTCAACCTCCTGAGTTCAAGCATTCCTCCCACTTTAGCCTCCTGAACAACTAGGACTATAAGTGTTTGCCACCACACCCGCTAGTTTTTTTTGTATTTTTTGTAGATACAGGGTTTCACCATGTTGCCCAGTCTGGTCTCAAATGCCTAAGCTCAAGCCATCTGTCTGCCTCAGCATCTGAAAGTGCTGGGATTACAGACATGAGCCACTGTGTCTGGCACTTCTGCTATTCATCAGCTTATTCTATACAGTATGGATATAGAGAAGTCATTTCTTGCCCCAAACCTGGGACTATACTTGTCCTTCGGAGATATATCCAATTTTTTTAAATTTAAGATGTCAGCTTTATAAAGGAAAAGAATAATTCCTAAGTAGCTTTACTTTTTACAAGTTTACTTTTCAAGAAAACCTATTACATTTACTTATGACATCTTTCCAATATAAACATGAAATAAGTCTGATTTAATACAGATTAGGTTCTGAGTTACATATTGGGAAAATTTTCATTGATTTCTGAGTTTTAGTATTCTTAGTATTTATCATACCTGTAGAGATACTCTACATTGAACTTACTTTGATCTGGAGTTGTATCATTGTGAAAGATATGGATGGATGGATGGATGGATGGATGGATGGATGGATGGATGGCAATAACATTGGATTATAGACAAGAGTGCCCACTGACCTCTTCTTCCCTAATAGAGGGAAATCCCTTGCAAGACAGTCCCTTGCATACAATCCCTTGCATACAAATCCCTTGTCCTTTCATTGAATTAGGAAACCTAAAGTACATCGCAAAACTGATAAAATAGGTAGGAAGTTGCATCAAATACTTGGAAATTTTTAAAAATATTTTATGAGCAACTATGTTGACCTGAAAAAATGATTCAAAACTGACAACTTCGCTGAATGATTATAAAATTATTTTTCCCTTAGAATGACTGAAAATAAATACTAAATCACATTCTTTCAGTTTTAGTTTTTCTTATGCATAAAGATTACTATTTAAGACAAAAGTCTTCTAAATTGTTTTTTTTATTGTGGCCTATTGTCAGTTCATCCTCATCTCAAAATCTGCATATGCTAATAATGTGCTTTTAAGACTGGGTTGTTAACAGTAGTATGTATTGTTATCACATTGTTAGTCAACATAAATTAGTGGAGGAGCTGATACACAGTATCCTTTGTGAATGCATGCAGTTTAGAATAACAGCCATTAGATAATGATGGACAGTAGCCTAGATCAATTCAAGTGCAAAAAAAATTAACTATAAATAGAGATTAGAAAATGTAAACTATTCAAAAAGATGTAACAGTGATAGATATTAAATCACTTTTTAAAAGACAATGGAATTATTTACATAAGAAAGATTTAAATTTACAGGTGAGGGGGCCCTAGCTTTTTCAGTGGCTTATCCTTTGGTAATCTGATAAAACCATGGCCACTGTTTTTGGAATAATATTTTATATGCATAACATAAACTAAGGTAAATAAAATGGTTACAGAAGAAACGACTTACATTGAAATAAAGACTCCAAGTTAAGAACCCCAAGTGGGCCCTAAAATATTTTAAGCCTTGCAAGTGTTTATTATTTCCCACTTTTCAGTTGCTGCTATTCAAAATTAATTATATATTCTCATCTTTAAATTAAAACAAATTCAGAATTTTGGTGGGAGTTTGTGAGTGTTATATCTCAATCCCTTTAAGGGGCCTGATATAAGACTGGGTAATTTAGGCATTACTACTTTAAATTTTCATAGCAGTAACATTGTGTCTAAGCTAGTCAGACCTATTTTTATCCAATGTGGGAGCAGGAGCCTGTGTCAGCCTTCTCTTGTGTGCTGTCAAAGTTTAAAATACAGTAGTTTTCCATTCCCCTTAACTGTGTTGGGACATTTGGGGAAATTTCTACCTTCTACTGTGGTTCTTTTCATTTTTCATTTATTAACCTATTTTCATTTCACACTATGGTATTTATTTAATATATACTTTGTATTTATGGACAAAACTATATAAGTAAAATGTAAAAGATGGGTTAATTTTCAAACAACTTTTTTATAAAGAGACATTTTTCGTAAGGGCTACTTCCTAAGGAGTGACCTCTGTTTTATAAATAATGGTCTCCTTTTGAGGACATAGGACATAGCAACACATTTAAAATAATTCTCTGGTTTTCACTCATTATCATATTTTTCAATTATTAAAAATGATGCTTCACAAAGAAGTGAAACTGCATATCCTAACATTTACTCCACTTTCCACTTGGAAAAATTTCTTGATGGAATCAGAATAAATTAAATTATATATAAACACATGAAATATTAGTCTAATTTTCTGTTAGGGTAATTGTAGCTATTTCCCAAAGTTTTGTTATATAATAAGATGTTTATTATTAATGTAAGATAAATCTTTAAAATAAATGTAAAGATGGATACTCTTAAAAAATAGGTTTTAAGCAATTTAAGAAATAATATATAAAGAGATATACCTTTTGTTTCTGTTTATTATGATGAAGATATATAAAGATGTTAGACTAAAAACATGTAGCAAACTACTGAAGACACTTATTTCTAAAGAAAAGTGTTCTTTAATGAGAACACTTGGACACAGGAGGGGGAACATATGGGGTCGGGGGAGGGGGGAGGGATAGCATTAGGAGATACACCTAATGTAAATGATGAGTTAATGGGTGCAGCACACCAACATGGCACATGTATACACATGTAACAAACCTGCATGTTGTGCACATGTACCCTAGAACATAAAGTATAATAAAAAAAAAAGTGTTCTTTTAAAATAGTTTTTCAGAAACCAAAAGACAGCTATGATATTTACACTATGAAGTTACCTTTTCATTTCTCTTGCCATGTAACTGTTACTAATAATTAAATATTTTTTATATATTTACATTTAATGTCAGTTATTTTGACATATTCTGGATGCACTTATATGAAAATACTGAACTTAGATAGTAAATCACATGATAGTATATGGATTTAAAAGTATTTAAAAATGCTCTGACTTATATGTTACCCTATGACTTTAAAATGTTAAATAATCACAAGATATGGTGTAGAATAAAGCCAATATTCACTTTCTAAAGTCACCTAATCTAATATCAACTAGTACACAATTATTTGCCATATAATTCATGACATTTGGGAAATTATGTCCTTTTTTTCTTTTTTTTAAAAATTACTTGCATTTTTCATTATCCAAAATAAGGTTGAGATAACTTATAGGTAAAGTGGATGTCATTGAAACATTAGCTTTGAGGGAGACTAATGCTTTCTTGACTGTCGGTATTATATAATCATTTCCATTTTTGTGCTTACAACTGGATGGGGAGGAATAATTTTATTTGAAATATACTTTGGCATGTTTTACTTTTGAATTCTGGAGCCAAAGCTAGTGTTTTTAAAGTCCTCTCCCAAATTGTGGGGCTGGTATTAGAAAACATTTATTGATCATGTTAGATGTAAAAGTATTATGCTAGGTTCCAGGGATAGAAAGGTCAACAATGAGAGGCTGCTTAAATTTAAGGATACTTCCTTCAACAAGGATTAAGTTTTGGTATTAGATTTATTTGTGGTCAAAGAGATCATGTTGTTTCAGAATTATTGTTTCAGTTAATACCCATTCTGAATTGAATCAGTTGGCATAGCTAAAGTGCACCGAGATAGACAGCCAGTTAACCAGTTTTCTACAGGGTAATTTTTCTTGTGGATCAGGTTTAAATATGGCTACAGACTTCAAAGTCACCCTATTTTCTTATAACCTCATTTTGATTCTTCTGTTTAAATGTTCAGGTGTATAGTGTTTTCTGAAAGCCTTTTTATATCTTAGTTGGTATAGTACTAAACAGCTTCAGGTGCTACAGAACTAATGCTTATATGGTTTTCTTCACTCTTGAAAATGTTAGGAAAAGTCATTGAATTCTTTAAAATAGAATAATTCACATATTTCACGTATTCCATTTAGGGAATTCATTTTGGAAAGCAAGCAGTTTTGTTTGTTGTTTTTTTTATGACTGAGCGACTATTATCTTTGCTGGAAATTACTTTGAAAGGCAGAGTTGGTTTTTTAGAAATTCTTAAGAAGTTTCATTTGAAATTGCTCAGAATATGTTGGGGAAAAGAAAAATTTTTAAATACTCCATAATTTTAAACAGTTACCTTTTTCAAAATCAGTTTGATGCATCATAACCAAATAGCAGAAGGGCACGAAAGATCAACTGAGCTGCTTTTTGACTAACGTTTCAGGGATTGTGAAGCAGCAGATAGACAGCCATATCACAGATCCAGATCAACAGAACAACGGCCTCTCCTTGAGCGGACCACCACCCGCTCCAGATCCACTGAACGTCCTGATACAAACCTCATGAGGTCGATGCCTTCATTAATGACTGGAAGATCTGCCCCTCCTTCACCTGCCTTATCGAGGTGAAAGATAAATCAATCAGACTAATTTCCCCTTTGCCCCACCAGCACACCATTTTATTTTCCCAGCAACTAAATGGTCTCTTCTATCATCTTTGGCTGATCACTAGTAATAATTGATACTAACCTTTCAATGTAAACACACTATTTATATTCAGTGGATATAATAGTGTGTGGCTACCATTGTAATTTGTTTATTAACTGTCCTGACTGCATTTGTTTTGTGATTTCTCATTAATCAGGAGTCCTGGGTAAATTCCGTCATTAACTGTCATGTTCCTCTCCTACAGAATGAGAAACTATTTGTGTCCATTACACATCACTTTTCAAATCATCATAATGATTACAAATAAAACTAGATTTTTTAGTTTCTATTGATACTACTGTTATGTATTAACCAATATTTTCCTTAGTTAAATCTTGAATTGTTCAGGGTTTTATTTGTAGTTTCATGAGATGTTTTCTAATAAAGGGATGTTTAATATAAGCCTGAGTAAAAATCTCTGGATCAAGGGAGAAAGGTTAGTGTTGAAAGTTTGAAATCTGGAAGAAAGAAAAGTACAGTCTTTTCTTTCTTGATCTGCGAAATTGTCCTCTTGCTTTCAATGGATAGAGTACTAATTTACATTAATAATTCCATGGATTTTACTGTAGGGTTTTGTGTGCATGTATGTGTATGTATGCATATTACACCAAAAATAAACATCTTTTGCTATTTAATCATTCAGATATCCATATTTTGTCTAGTTTTCCTAACCTTTTAATCTGCAGCCAAACTTCTTTTAAAATTGTATTTATACAGCTATCATATGAACCAAATATAGGTATTAAAAATATGTAACTCATTATACTGAAAATTAATATTAATTGTGTGTCTTTAGGTCTCATCCTCGTACTGGGTCTGTCCAGACAAGCCCATCAAGTACTCCAGTGGCAGGACGAAGGGGCCGACAGCTTCCACAGCTTCCACCAAAGGGAACATTGGATAGAAGTAAGTTTTATTTCTAATTATGTCGTTTAGGAAATACACATGGAAGCTAAGGTGAATCAAGATTTTCTTACTTTTGTGTTAGTTTTCTTCTTTTGTTAATTGTATGCCTTGTCTTATTTGATAATAGTTATCTTTATAAATATTATGTATTTTTGCATAAAAATTTGTAATATTTCCAGGTAAAATAAGGTATCTTTATTGCTCTTGCACATTTTTAAATTTGAATAAATGCATCTTAAAAAGTAAACATAATAGTCTTAAATGAGCTGTTGGATAATATTTCTTTGCCACAACTAAGTTTATGTAATTGTTGATAGTTATATAAAGTTTATTAGTAACTAGCCAAATCAATTTTCACACACTGCAAAGGACTGGTTAGCTGATGCACAACAATGGTGATCCTTCTCAATACTGGAGAACAAGAAAAAGGTAATCATGAATATACAATGAAAGATGCATGTTGTACTGATGTTTTTATTAATTTTACATTTTTGCATAAAAAGCACTATTTTCTGACACACACATGAACATACTTCCCAAACTTCTATAAATTCTTGGATAAAGGACCTCTAAAAGCATGGATAACTGAATATAACAGTTTTTAAGATCATTTTTTCAATGATCCCTTTATTTAGTAACTGGATGTGTTTTGCAAATAATACATATATATTTAAATCATTTAACTTTTCTCTAGTAGATAATACATTCTGTGCCTTTGGAAATTTCTGTTGTTTTTAACCCCTGTGCTTTGGTTCCCTTTTTTTCCTTTTTTTTTTTCTTTTGTTTTTGTTTTGTTTTTTATTTTTATTTTGTTTCCCTAGACAATGGAGTCAAGGAGATAGAACCTTATGAAGGTCTGTACATAAAGGAGGGTTTGTTTTGTGCTAACAGCCTTTTTGGGGAGCTAGTAAGCAAAAATAAACCCAACTGCAATTGATGTCCCTTTGTTGTATAGACTTATATACAGTAAAATTATTTTGTTTTATGATATCTGACAAAGTATTCAACTTTTTTTTTTAACTTGGAAATTATACCAAGGAGTTAAATTTCTTTGATTGATCAAATAAGAATGCAAGGAGTTTAACTTCTTTTAAATGAGCAGATAAAATGTGCTCTTTCATAAAATTTTTATGTACCTTTTAACCAGAATACTAGATTTTGAGTAAGACTTTAACCAAAGATATCAATTGCAGTCTACGTTTACATCATTGAGGATGTACACATAGTTTAGTTATATTTATCATCATATATTTCATTTTTTATTTATGATGATGTTTTTAATTATTAAATTTGGCTTTCTAGAAAATAAAGTTGTTGAATTAGATAGTGATTGTGGCTTGTGTTTCCAACATCATTTTTCATGTTGTAGCAAGACTTACATATAAGACTTACGTATATCAGAGTTAAATATGATACAGTTTTATTATCAAACACTACATTATGACTCAGAAGAAAATACTGAATGGTGATATATGGAGTGTCATACATTTGCTAGATCAATACAAAATCATCTGCCTGTTATGGAAATCTGAAATTAACTTTGTATCTTTAAAAACTTGTTGACTGTTTACTGATGAATCTCTAGCACATAGAATAATGCCTGGCACATTGTAGACCCTCAATAAATCTTTGTTGAATAAATTCATGAAATATTTATTTAAAAAGGGAAAAGCTACCTCAAATAGTATACAAAGTACCACTACAATAATCTTGTCATTCTATATATGTTTATATTAAAATTCATATTTCTGTAAACTATTTGTAACAAATTTGTAAGTGTGCTGCATTTGAGCAGCAATACTTTTATACCCTTATATAACTTGTTGATATAAGTTGTGTTCTTGTTAACTGGATGATGGTCAACTTCTGTTTTGTCATTCTTTCTATTTCCAAGTACCATAATTTTGAACAATCCAGTGATATTGTGACTGATGGTCTATTATGCTGCCTGATAAAAAGACTTCACAGCATTTTTATAGTTCTTAATTATTTGCATAAAATTGGGGGCATAGAATTTTAAATCACTTTTCCTAAGGAAAGTTTAGTAATATTTATGTAACTTTTTTTCTCTTCAGTGTTTTTAAAGATGGAGTTTCAACATCATTTATTGGCATATAAACTCAGAAACTATCATTTGTGCACATTTTTAAAATTGAATTTTTAATGTCGTTTATAGCAATAGACTGTTGAAATACAAGTAGCTCTATTCTTTGTAATAGTAAGTATACTAGAAAACAGAGCCTATTGGTGATGCTGAAAGTCAGGGTTGGTGAAGTTTCTAATGGGCTTCTCAGTAAAGATTCTCTTTACTATTGTTTTTGACCCTATAAAATTAATTAAAACCAAAATTTTCCTTTAAAGTCCCCAATTGTGATTTTTCCATTTTTTTAATTTCATAAAAGAAAGAGGAGCCAAAACCTCCCTTACCCTTTTTAGTATGAAATAAAAGGGGTTTTGTTTTATATAAAAGTATGGATGATTTTTTAAAGTGTTTTTATAAATGCTGATATGGAGACTTCAGTAGATTATGCAAACTTTTTTAGTTTTAAAGAAGATATAATATCTCTTTTAGAAATCTCAACTTCAGTTAATCTTCAGTAAGTAGCACAAAATAGACTTACCAGTTGATGGTCTAAATCAAATTATGTTTGGATTATCACCTAAAAAGTTAATTGTGAGAAGTTGTAATTTAATGGCATTATTTTAGAATTAAAGTATTGAAATATTTATTTTCAAATCCTTTTCGACAGCCAACGTATGACCGAGTCATACTTTAACCCTTTATGATTTTGATTATTTTATATTTTAGTCTTTTGTATTTAGCCACTTATCTTTGTTTAGAACCAGAGAAGTAAAATAAGAATAATATAGAAAGCACAATGTACTAAAAAAACTATAAGGCATTGTTATTATTTTATTTTTCCCTTTTATGTACTGCCATTTTGTAAAATGTCTTGTTCTCTTTTTCTAGAAGAAAAGTTATATAACTTTTTTTAGTAATATACCAAGTTTATATATAAAGTATTTTGCCTACTTTACCCAGTTATCCACATATTACAAATATTTTAAAAGTCACAGTTTCTCTTTTACAAAGTCATCATAAAAGCAGACAATGTGATAATTAACCAGTAAATTTATTTACTTTTCTATAGCATGTCAGAAACTTATTAAAAGTAATCTATTGGGCCAGGTGCAGTGGCTCCTGTGGCTCACATCTGTAATCCCAGCACTTTGGGAGGCTGAGGCGGGTGGATCGCTTGAGCTCGGGAGTTCAAGACCAACCTGGGTAACGTGGTCAAACCCCATCGCTACAAAAAAATACAGAATTAGCCAGGCATGGTGGTGCACTCCCATAGTCCCAACTACTCAGGAGGCTGAGGTGGGAGGATCACTTGAGCCCAGGAGACGCAGGTTGCAGTGAGCTGTGATTGTGCCACTGCACTCCAGCCTGGGTGATAGTGAGACTCTGTTTCTAAATAAATAAATAAATAAATAAATAAATAAATAAATAAATATTGGTGTATTTATCATTCTGAATAATTTAGAATTTTTTATTTGTTTAGTTTCTTTGAAGAGTAACAGATACACCTATTTGGTCTTATATTTTTCTTTACCTTTGCTTATGCAAGTACAGAAGTTAATGAAGAAACTGAGCATGTGGAAGAGCAGGGGGAAGAAAAGCAGGGAGAAGAGGTCAAGGCAGGTCTGTCTGACTGAGTATCTAAAATAAATAAGCGAATGTTTTCAAATATGACTTTTCAATTTTACATAAGACTTTAGGCTCCAAATTTATAACTGCACAATGAAGAATAGATTGTTTTTCAGCACTAACTTTAAGATAAATTACATAATTTTATTAATGAATGGGTATTACTTAAGCTATCTAGGCAATTTGTCAGAATATGTAATTTACCCAACTGGCTAAATATTTTCCCTGATGTTTAAATCAAACTAGAATTATAGATAGTGCCCCTGACCAAGATATACACCTACCCTTTACCCAGCTTTACATTCATTTGTTTATTCAAAAAAATTTAACGAGTACCTACTAGAAAACTATACTTTATCATGTGTTGTGGTGAGTAAAGGTTTGTTGAAGCTTTAGCACCTTCTCCCATGGATTTTGAATCTAGTAGAAGCAAATTATAAGGAAATATAGAGCAGAATATAAATTCCATTAAAACATTTATAGACCATGATCATTTTTTCCATTATATTTTTTTCCTAAAGTAAAGCAATTATAGGTTTCTCTTCTTCATCCCAGTTCAATATTACTCTAATATTTATTGTCAATCATAATTTCTCCCCATCTTTCTAAATGAAATGAATACCTTTTATTTTTGTTGTTTTTAAAGTCCCTATTATGTTTATCTATCATAATGTTTAATGTTGGTGAAAGGATTTTAAAACTTAAAAGATTCCAGCCTGGCCATCATGGCGAAACCCCATCTCTACTAAAAATAAAAAAATTAGCTGGGCATGGTGGTATGCGCCTGTAGTCCCAGCTACCTGGGAGGCCGAAGCAGGAGAATCACTTGAACCCGAGAGGCAGAGGTTACAGTGAGCCAAGATCATGCCACTGCACTCCAGCCTGGGCAACAGAGCGAGACTCTGTCTCAAAAAAGTTAAAACATTATATAATCAGTAAATCAGTGTATTTTTATATACTACCTTTATCAAATTTTCACTATTTTTATTTGAAACTCAGAATTGAATACTAATCTTATCCAATTGTCAAGTTTAATTGTAACTTTCTTTGAATGATACAGAATATCTTTAATTTTATCAAGTGTTTAACTGACCACTTTTTATTTATGAATAATAGAGTGTTCTTTTTATGCCTTTTTTTCCTCTGCTTTCCATGGTGTGAAAGCAATACCATTACGTATATTATACCTAAGATATATTTTCATGGAAGCATTCTTTCAGTGGAGTTTTTAGTTTTACAACTGAAAACATCTCTTAAGCTACTAGAATTGCTCATTATCAGTAACTTTTCAATGTCGTAAAGGTGACAAATATCAAAGTCATCTGATAATGGAAACAGGCAAGTTTAATTGCATATTTCTAGACATATAGAATTGCTTGGGTTCTGAATATCTAGTATCTAACTTCTAGAATGTCATTTTTCTTCCATTTTCCTGGAATAATTTAAGAATCACATTTTTATGGAATACTATAAGAATGAATTTCATTTTAGCTTAGCTGTTAATGTTTTCCCATTAGCTCATTCCTCTGCATCTCATATAGTCCATACAAACACTGCAGCCTTTCACGCCATTAATTGTCTTCCACATTAAAGTCATTTTTTAAGATAGCATTAGTTTGGGGACTTCAGCAATAGTTAATATCACTTTTCCTTATTTTAAATAAATTAAGATAAAGACGCCCATGTGCTAAACCAGTTTGTTGCTGGTGTTTTATTGTCAAAAGTAATTAGTAAGTTGCATCAGTTTTTAAATTAACATAAAAGCATAACTATATACTATTAAGATGATTTTTCACTTATTTGGTTTTTATTAATTCTCCTATGAGATAGGAAGTATATACTTTTCTCTTGTGTTCATTAATATGGGATGTCATGTGTAGTGCATGGATTTGTTTCCCTATTGTGTGATTTCATCTTTTTTGATGTGCTTTGTTTTTATTTTGGTTATTAATGATCTTAATCATTAATCACTATTGTCTGTTTTCAATATTATAAAGACAATGAGGGAGAAACACCAACACCACCTACTAATGGGAAAAAAGGCAAGTCTTAAAATGAAGTTTATGGTGCCTTTCTAGATATTAAACACTCCGTATTGACATTTGTAATATACTTGAATTGCTTTTTAAAATAAGCATAAGTACAAGTATTAGTCTCAATTTAAGTTATCCAGTATTTAATATGTCTATTCTGTTTTATTTATTTCTAAATAGGAAATTAGTCTTCAAAATACTTACCTTTAATGATTCTGATACAATTCTATTTTATTGAACTGTGATGGCATTAAAATTGGAAGATTAACTTTGTTGATCATGTTAAGGGAAAGGATTCTGAGGAAGATACTAGTGGTCATGTTATACATTTACAGAATCACAGCATGGATATTTTTCAATCCAGAAATCGTTTTAAAATTGAATTATTTTAAAAACATTTTAAAGTAGAAGTTTAAAGTAGAAAATGAGACAAATTTAATCATAAGTTTAACAATTATATAAAAGGAAGATTTATAACATTTCTGGATTTTTCATAGTTCTATATACATGAATTAAAACTGCCTGGAAAGTAAAAAGATGATTGATTTTAATACTTAGATGTGATTTTCCTATAATTATTGCTGACATAATTCTGTAATCTGCCACAACCAAATTCTATCAAAATGGTAGGACTGTGTATGTTTTGCAGTAATTGATTATCAAATATGTCTACATATATTGATTTGTAATATTAGCATTTTAAAATGATTTTATCAAAAAGTAACATCCCGTTCTATATCATAAAATTTGGCTCAAGCGATTCTCCTGCCTCAGCCTCCTGAGTAGCTGGGATTACAGGCGCCTGCCACCACACCCGGCTAAGTTTTGTGTTTCTAGTAAAGACGGGTTTCACCATGTTGGCCGGGCTGATTTCAGACTCCTGACCTCAAGTGATCCTCCCGCCTCGGCCTCCCAAAGTGCTGGGATTACAGGTGTGAGCCACCGCTCCCAGCTTCAGATTTCTCCTAACGTCTTTATTTTGCAAAGGCAGTTTCACAGGTAAAGTTTTCTAGTGACAATGATTGTTGAAACCTCAGTTATAAATTTGTTTTTATATGCACACTTATAAATTTGTGTTTTTATCATTATATGAAATCCTCTCCACTGTAAAACATTGCTATTGCTATATAAATCAATCCAACATGTGATATAGTTGAACCTAGAAATTAATGAATAAATTTGTAAGATGAGAACTCTGCACATATTTCACATATGCTAACTTGGTTTTTACTTGGCTTAATGTTTTGATTATACCTATAATTAAGATTTAGTTATTCAATTTGTTCTTTGCTATCTTCTTCTGAGAGAATGGCTTTTTATTTACAGTTTATTTTATATATCACAATAAAGTTCCTAAGTAAGTTTAAGGGAGGACTTTTTTTTTAATTGGTTTAAGCATATTGTGGATACGTTAAAGTATATTGTTGTAGCAGGTGCAGTCAGAAGGATAGCTGCGGCTAGAGGGGTGACTCATATATGAACTTATAGATCATAGTTGGGATTTTGGTTTTTATCACATAAAATGGGAAGGTTTGGATTAAAGTGACACAATACCCCTTTTTTTTTTAGTAAGATGACTTCAATTGCTACGTTGAGAATGCCCTCAAGAATTAAGATTGCTAACAGGGAACATTGTTAGGTTTTGCACTAACCCCGGAAACAGATGATACTGGCTTAGACCAGTGTGATAGCAGTATAAGTTGTTGGATTCTGAATAGATATTGAAGATAAAGCCAACAACATTTCCCAACAAGGTAAAAGAGAAAGAAAGATTCCATAATGACATCCAAGTTTTTAGCCTAAGTAGAAAAATAATGGAGTTTCTATTAACTAATACAGGGAAATACTTGAGAATAATAGATTGAGTGAGAATATCAGTGCTCAGTTTTGGATATGATAAGTTAGAGATGCTGTTAGACATCCAAGTGAAGATGCCAAATTAAATATGGTCTACATTTCATATTAGAGGTGTAGACTGTAGCTATAAATCTGGGACTCATCCATATAAAGAGGTATTTATACTGTAAGACTGGTTATCAAGAGGACAAGTAGACACATGTAGGTAGATAAAGAAGAGGTCCAGGAAGTATAAACTGGACCACTTTGATACTTTGAAGTTGAGAAGATGAAGCAGCCAGAAATGGAGAAATTGGGAGAAGAGTAACAAGTTAAGAAATTACTTGAAGGAGAGAATTATCAAGAATGTGAAACAATCAGCACACTTAGCAAGTAGGAAGTCACCATGTTGACTTTTATTAAGAGCAGTTTTGGTAGAGTGATAAGGGCTAAAGGACTGATTAGAGTAGATTCAAGGGAAGAGAGGAATGGAGACAGCAAGTGCAGACACCTTTGAAAGGCTGTAAAGGGAAGAAAAGAAAAATATCTAGAGCTGTGAGGAGAGGTCGAAGAAACAGAATACATGAAGGATATGTGGGAAACTTCTTGTTCCCTTGGCTTCTTCTGAATCCAGGTCTGCCACTTTGCTGTTTAATGCCATGTGGCCTCGAACCGTGTGCCTATAGTTCACCAAGATATCTATCAGTGTTCTGTGACATAGCTCCTTGATTTAGAACCAAATACTTTTAGATTTGGAAGGAACATTATACATCTTTTGATAAAACTATTTTCCCTTATAGATAAAAGAGGAGAATTCTGGAGGATAACTACCTTTCTTCAATCCACATAGCAGCAGATCTCTAGTCTAGACTGTTAATCTCATGTATTGATATACCATGCCTCTTCATAGCGTTCTATGACACTGTTCTAGATTGTGTTCTCTTTGCATGGACTTCAACCGGTTTTTTGTTTGTTTTTTGTTTTTTGCTGTTGTTGTAATTGTTGCTTTTAGACGTTAGCTAAAGATGTAGTTCAACCAATATCTTCTATTCTAAATGTATTATACTAGATAGCCATTAAGGATGCAAAGATAAACAAGACATATTTCTTGCCTTTAGGGAGCTCCCAAGGGGAAAAAATAATATAATGATAAGAAATAAAACATAGCTGGTAAAATTACTCTATAATGTGTAACTTACATTAAGTGTCTTAAGATCATGGTACATATTCAGGGTCAATTTTATAAGGAGAAGGTAAGTTTTGAGAGGTTCTGGGTAGGTTTTCAGTACCAAATATTTCTGCCATTACCTGTCATGGTATTTCATATTCCGCTATTACCTAATGGCTTATTTTCATAATACAAAGCTTTTAGCCTTTCTAGAACACTGAAATATAAATATTCCTGAGGGCACAATCCCAAGCTATTATCACATACACATCTTCATAGAAAACAAGTTGGTGGAGGAAATCAAGTGTAGGAAAAGGTGTGGCAGACTGCTAGTTGTCTTGGAAGGGTTATAATGGCAAAATCTGTCCATTCTAAATTATATTATTTGCTGTGTAGATATGCTATAAATTTACTTTTTAAAATAATTTGGTATATTAAAATTGCTTAGAACAAATAGTTGTCACATAATAGGCCAGGTGCAGTGGCTCACAGATGTAATCCCAAAGCTTTAGGAGGCCGAGGCAGGAGGATTGCTTGAGGAAAGCAGTTTGAGACCAGCCTGGACAACCTAATAAGACCCTGCCTCTATCAAAAAAAAATTTTTTTTAATTACCCAAGCGTAGTGGTGTACACCTCTAGTCCCAGCTACTTGGGAGCTTGAGGCGGGAAGATCGCTGAACCCAGGAGTTTGAGGCTCCAGTGAGCTGTGATTGCACCACCACACTCCAGCCGGGGTGACAAAGGGTGACTCTGTCTCTAAAGCAAATATACAAACAAGTAAGTTTGAAGTTGGGAAGATGAAGCGGAACAATACTTGTCGCATAATAATTACTATATAAATGTTAGTTATTATTACTATAATTTCTTAGTAATGTCTTGCTATGATTTTGTATTTTCAGCAAAAAATCTGAAAATTTTAGTTTTATATTTAAAGTCAAATTAAGTCTGATTATGATCACCCTGAAGCAGTTGTTAAACATAAACAAATGTGTATATATATATACACACACACACACACATACATACATATATACACACACACAGTAATGTACCACATAATGCTGTTTTGGTCAATAACAGACTCCATATACAACAATAGTCTCATAATATTATCATACTATATTTTTCCTGTACCTTTTCTATATTTAGATATGCTTAAATACATATATACTTATCATTGTGTTGTAATTGCCTGCAATATTTAGTATAGTAACATGCTGTACAGGTTTGTAGCCTAGGAGCAACAAGCTATATCAAATAGCCTAGGTATATAGTAGGCTACCCCATCTAGGTTTGTGTGAGTACACTTTGTGATCTTTGCACAATGACGAAATCACCTAACAATGCATTTCTCAGAACATATCCCTGTCATTAAGCAATGTATGACTGTATATAGTTTCATAGATTTTTGGGAATTAGTAATCATGATGCTATTCTTAATCAAATGACTTGCATAAGAAACAATACCAGGGTGGAAATAAATAGGATTGGATTGCAGCATAAGTTATCTCATAATGTGCTAATACATTTCTCATATTTCAATGCATGTGTAAAAATCAATATACAAATTTTAGGATACTTTTCTCTAGGACAGAGAACTGTTTAATCCATTAGGATTTAACAAAAAGTAAGAATTTTTGGAAATGTGGCTGATAAAGTCTAAAGTATCAAATAGTTTTCTTTCCAATTTATTCTTTATGTTTTATTATTGTTGGTTAATTTTGTTTGGTTTTGGAAAGTTAACATCTACAAACTTCCTAATTGACTGTTAGTGATTAATTCTTTGCCAGGATTATATAGACTAAACCCTACCATATCACCTATTAAAAATACACAATGAGATTGAAAAAATATATATTTTGTTCCTTTAATTTGTACAATGTCTACATTGTTTCAAATACAGATAACCTTATAAATAAGAAAGAAAGAAAAGGAAGGAGGGAGAGGAGGGGGGAAAATAAAAACAAGCAAACGTATTTAAAAAGTTTACAAGGGAACCAAAAGTGATAGTTATTTTGACAGTCTTTGTAATTAATGATTGCTTCTGCAGGCATTCTAGGTATTGAATACCATTTAGGGTGATAGGATACAACAGTGATAGAGGATCTTGGCTTTGTTTTGTTGCCTCTCTCTATTCTCATGAATGCTACTAGGGCAGGGAGAATGTTAGCACCCATATCTTAATTTCCAAATTTGACTAGTATCTACCTAGGAGTGGATTTTATAGTGGAATTGGTGGATATTTCCTAACTATATCATTCCTTCCCAACTTAGATAAATGAACATGTGTCCAAAATTAATATGAGAGGGATTCAGGGATACTTTAAAATACCAAGGGATTTATCATATGTTTTTGAGCAGGATGGACATTCAATCACATCTGTATTAAGAAAAGTAACTTGGTGACAGCAAGCAAGATGGACTTGAAAGAGAAGAAACTGAGGGCATAGGACCATTTAGGGCAATTCAGTCATCCAATATTTGATAGCCTGAACTAAAGCAGAGGTTGGAATAAAGTGGAAGGAATGCCCTTAAGATTTCCTCTCCCCATTCATAATCCATAAGCTTAAGTGTACCTGTTGTTTAAGTGAAGTACTTGTAAATGAATATTTCTAATTTCTTTTCCTAACCTTTCCTTTCATTCTGGGAGACCGTTCCCCTTAAATTTACTTTTGTTTCCCTTTTCTCATCTTATTTCTTCTATGCTTCCAAAGTCCCAACTGACTAATCAAATTTAAGAAAGAACTCCCTTTCACCTCATACCTTCCTGCAAAGTTAGTTATTCTTCAAGGCTATATCATTGTTGACTTCCTAAATGCTATCCTTAAATCATCTTCTCTTTGTTGTTGAAAGTAACTTAATCTTAGGAAGGTGATATGATACAAGACAAAGAGCTTAGTTCTTGAAACTTTGCCTCAGGGCCTGCTTTACAGTGTACTAACTGTGTGACTCTAGACCTTTGCCCCAAGTTAGTTCATCTGAGTACAGGAAATTGTAACGTATTTCTTCCATTCCCAGTATGCTACTTTGAAAATCAAGTGATGTAATGAGTATGAAATTGTAAGCTAAGATAATTTTTCAGTGCTTATCCTTATCAGTCAGCTCTATTTTCTCACCTGTATAAACCACCTAATAGAAGGTCCCATCTGTGTTTTGTAGAGTCAAACGTGATGCCATCTATGAAAGCACATTGGAACATATAATATTATATAAATCTTACTAATAAATGAATTTATGCTATTTTATTTTATTTAGAGAAAGGGTCTCACGGTCACTCAGGCTGTAGTGCAGTGGTGCAATAATAGCTCACTGCAGCCTTGATCTCCTGGGCTCAAGTGATTCTCCCACCTCAGCCTTCCAAGTAGCTGAACTACAGGCACATGCCACTATGCCTGGCTAATTTTTTAAAGTTTTTTTAGAGATAGAATCTCTAAAAAAAAAAAAGATCTAAAAAAAGAGAACCTATGTTGTCCAGGCTGGTCTCAAACTGTATGCTCTTTAAATTATAGTGTTCAGATAGAATTGGCTACATAGTGTGATAAAGACTAGCTGGAATATAATTACTTTGCAGACATATGGGTTTCTTAAATATTACTTACTAAAAAGTCACCTCATAGTTAAGTCTCCATGAATATAATCATTCTTCAAATTGCCTAATATTTATTAAATTAACTTTAATCTATAAAGATGGGATACATACAATGATCATTTAAGAATTTCAAATCTTAAAGCTTGTTCCTCTGTATTTTATTGAATTTTAAAAACAAATAAATTTACAACTTTTAATTACATGCCATTTTATTAATTCTGTTCTTTTTATGACTTTAATTCTGTTTGGGATATACTGAAAGTAAATTTTAGTGCTTTGGAATTTGAAATTTATTAAGCAGAATTTTAATGTCACATTTCTATATTTAAAATGTTAACTGCATATTACATAGTTTATGTGAGAATTTAGGAAAAATATCCCCCCAAATCCCATAGATCCCTGAAGTGTATTTAGATTCTTGTTATGCACATTGTCTAATGTTTCTGATAAGCTCTGATTATTATTTTTGATTTATACTAGAAGTTACATGGGAAGATCAGCAGAGAAAGGTGAATGGTACAATAAGTGATGACAAACCATTGCCGAAAAAGAAACATCAATCTGAGCCAGGTTTGTCAGGCTTTGGAAACCATATGAAAGCATGAGACTACAAGCATTGCATTTCATGCTTTCTAAAATGCGTGTGTGCTTGTTGTACCTCATTTTTCTCATTTTGGTGTGAACTTGATAGTGTGTAGATTCCATTTAGATTAGAGTGGCAAATACTTTATTTCAAGATTTGTTTAGAAAACTAATTACACATACTTTGGGAAAAATATAATTATTTTATTCTTATGAAGATTAGTCCTTTAGGGAAAAAATGACTAATTTAAACACAGATGGTCATCCACTTTACATATTTGATTACGTTGACTAAAACTGAAGTACTTCAATGCAGAGGTACTTGCTTCCCTAAAAAGTACAATAAAAGCTTAATATACTATCTAAAGTTTGTCTTTGTAGGATATTTCTATTATTTAACTGCAAATGCTATTGAGATATTTACACCATATATTGGTAATTATTTATTTACAATCTCGGGAGATAAAATATGTTGCCAACCACAAGGAAGAGGGTTAGCATAGTATGTGAATTCAATAAGGAGTCTCTTCAAACTGTTAATTCTACCAGTGAATTGAAACAAAGTGTTTTTGTTTTCTTCTCCCTTTCTTCTTTTTTTATAGAGAGATATGATTAACCCATTTATGCTGGAGGTTGCACATTTTTTGTGTGTGAAAAATCAGACCTTGACAATGAACTTAAGCAGTAGGATATAAATAATTCCCACAAGCTTAGCATTCCAATTATGAAACACTAGGCATAAATGGGTTAAGTAGAAGACAAAACTTGAACCAAGAATAAAATTTAAAAAGGCAAAGTGCAGAGATAATTGATTAACTAAAAATCCAGTACTACTTTTAATTAGTAATTGGATGAGAATACATTGATTCATTGAAAATTTAAAAATTCAAATGGAGTTTTACTAATGATATTATAATTTAAAATGTTGTGTCTGTAGTAATAAAGTATTTTTATGTACTGACTCATTTCATGTTAAAGCTCTAAGATTCATATTTTAAAAGATGTCAATGTAAAAATTAAACTAGTGTTTAACAAGTATTTGTTGCCATCCTGCTGTATTCCAAGCATTTTAGTTGGCACTGACTTATTAGTGTAGACAAGACAGATATAGCAATTACCTGTCTTGCTTATTATGTTTGCATATTATGCATATTATGTCTGCAAAAATACATAATTTAAAAATAATTATACTCATTATTAAGCTATTACAATTGTAATAAGTGCTTTAAGGAGGATAGGATGCTTTGAGAAAATGTATCATGTAACATAAGTCTGAAGAGCAAAGAAAGATGGCATAGTGAAAACTTAATCTGTGAATTTTTTTTAGTAAAACAGTACATACTGAAAATGTAATAAAATAAACTGGAATTCACATTGGGAATTTAAATTTATTCATAAAGTTGTAAGAAAATATATCTCTTTTCAAATCTTCGGTTAATATCAGTTTATTGGGAAAACAGTGATTAGCTTAATATATTTAAGGATATTTTTAAGTAAACAAGATAAATATAAAATCAATGTTTTGTTATGATTTATATATCAAAAATTATTACTGTAAACCTCTCCCCTTGCTACATTGTATGATACATGTTATCCTTGATCATAAACTATTATTTATTTGTTGTCCACTTTGTCATCATGTCCAATACATGAATATGTTTGTGGCCATATATATCTATGTAAATAAGTTACATTGTATATTAAAACACAAAACAATGCAATGTTTAACTAAAAAATATTTTGACATCTCAGAAACACAACATTTTAAAGATCTACTTTAAATATTTTATTTAGTTGAATTTAACTATAGTGCCTTAATGTCATAGTTTAAAATGATTATAGTTTTTTTTTGTTTTGGCGATTATGTATTTTCCTGTATCCTAGAAAATTGGTCCTGGAAATTGAAACCCTAAATGTCGTGAGTAAGTATGCAATATTCTAAGGCAGTAAAAACAATGTTAAATTTTAGTGCTTCATAAATATTCTTATCTGTTTGTTTCTAAAAGGAAATTAGGATATTTAAAGAATATGTTTAATTATGAAAACTTTGGAGTAATAAAATGGGAAGAAAGTAGTAGGATACAGATATAGCAGACTATATTGCAACAACATGTTTATATGAGCCTATGCTTTACAGAAGACATGTTTGGAGTTATTTCTTTTATGTTTAAGTGCATTTATATTAATAATCTATTGATTATAAACAGTGCTTAATATCTAATTTTTATGTGCTGAAATCTAAGAAACCCACTTCAATAAATTGCCAAAGATTCCTCGTCAAAGGGTTGGTTAATTTGGCAAACTTGTGGGATCAGAAAAACTGTATGGGATTGAGCCCAAACTTGAGATGGAAAGTTGGCTGTGCATCAATAGCATCTATTGTTTTCTTTTTCAATTGATGTTTTATGAAAATCTATGCCAGAACAATTTATAATGCCTGGAAATTTGCCATTTCTGGGATGTTTACTAGCAGTAAAAATAACACTTGAATTTTTTATTTTAAATGTGAGACTATAGAACCGAAGAGCTAAATGGCATCACATGGACTAGTAAATGAGTTAACAAGTATTTGGATGAATTTTGAGTACTATGACTAATATCTGCTTTTTTAAAAGAATAATCTTAGTATTTCTTAACTGGGATGTCTTGAGAGGATTATCAGCAAAAGAAGTGATTTGCTTGCAGTATCTTTTTTTTTTTTTTTTTTTAAACAGAGTTTCCTCTTGTTGCCAAGCTGGAGTGCAGTGGTGCGATCTTGGCTCACTGCAACCTCCACCTCCTGGTTCAAGCGATTCTCCTGCCTCAGCCTACCGAGTAGCTGGGGTTACAGGCACCCGCCACCGCGCTTGGGTAATTTTTGTATTTTTAGTAGAGATGGAGTTTCACCATGTTGGCCGGGATGGTCTCAAACTCCTGACCTCAGGTGATCCGCCCGCCTCGGCCTTCCAAAGTGCTAGAATTATAGGCATGAGCTACGGCGGCCGACCCTACTTGTAATATTTTTATCTTAAATGACATCAGTATAGATAAAGATCACTGGGAAATGTAATATTTATCATATTAATATCTTTCATGTGAACATAAAATATATGAATCCTATGTATTATTTTAAACCCAAGCTTTTGTAAATAATTTTTAGAGTAAATCATTTAATGTCTTCTTCCTGTAGAATGTGGATTAGAAATTTTTAGGCCTTAAAGTTAATAAAATATTTTTAATGTAAATCAAAGATACATGAGTGTGGATAATCTGTTATCTTTTCAATAAGCAATCTGATCCCAGATAAGAATATTATGATCTTTAGTAATTCGGTAATATTAAATATTGAAAAAAAAAGCTTTACGCAATTGAATTTTATAATTTTTACCTTCTGAGTTTATCTTTCCTTATAGTAATTAGAAATGTTTATAAGAGCATATTTCCACATAAAATATTTTAGGCTGATATTTTATTTACCACACAAAAAAGTAGTGGGAAAGCTACCTTAAATTAGAAGTTCTTCAGGCTTAATGAATGTTTTGGAATTGATACCATTTTGCATATTCTCCAAAATTAGTCTTAGAAACTAATCTTGCACTTACGTAGTTCAGAATTTATTTACTTGGACATATAACTTTAAAATGATTATGAGCTTTGATTTGTTATTTTCTAAGTGTAAGTTATGCTACATCTAGGAAAATCTTGAATTGACACAGCTATTGTTATTGTAACTGAAACCATAATGTGCTCTTATCTTGTATGTTATATGGAAAATAACTCTTTTTTTTGGCAACTAAACCCTTTGCTGATATACTGTATGATTTTACAGTATTTTTGAAAGCTGAAAATATTCAGAGTAACAAATTGTTAATATTTTAATATTTAAACTATAATATTTTAATGTGTACATAAGCCCCTAGATTTGGCATTATTTGATTTAATTAATGTATTAACCTTTAAATTTTTTCTAACATGAACATTTCCATACTGTGTTCTTTATGGAATTTATAATTATAGTGTAAGTAGGGGGTTTTTTTGCTTAATTTTACCTTTGGAATTATGTTTTATAAAACGTATCTTTAGGAAAAGTAAATATTCAATTAAGTGTTTTGTTAGTGAATTTTATACCGTAACATTTTTTTCTTGAGTATTTTGATATTTTGTACTTTTGTTTCTTTTTATTCTTGAATGTTTAAGATTTCTTGAAAGTAGGAAAAATTTATTTTAGTCTAAAGCGGTATTCCAAATCAGGCTTCTTATTAAGTGCCAGTTTAAGCCATCCAGTCTGGAAAAAGGAATCAGGGTTCTGTTCTTGGTCATTATCAGCAGCTTGATAATTTCTGGTAATTTCTGAATTGTTGTAAAATAAGCGTATTTTATTCTTAATGGAAAAAATGATGTAAGACAAACAAATGTTTTATATGACAAATCAGGTGGTAGAATTTGGAATTAAATACTACTAATATCTTAAGAAGTAAATAACACATTCTTTCATAGTAATCATGAAGTGAAATTTCATGATTTATGAAGTTAGTTGCTCATTTGAAATTAGTTGTTTTCTCTGCATATACAGACAAGTTTGTAATACCAAGACTGTTTTTCAGTAACCATTCTTCTTATGATAAACAGCATGCTATAGTTTGGAAATAAAATGTGTTTTATTTTATTTTATTTTATTTTTATTTTTGAGACAGGGTCTCACTCTGTCGCCCAGGCTGGAGTTCAGTGGCACAACCCCGGCTCACTGCAAGCTCCACCTCCTGGGTTCATGGCATTCTCCTGCCTCAGCCTCCCATGTAGCTGGGACTACAGGCGCCCGCCACCACGCCTGGCTAATTTTTTTGTATTTTTAATAGAGACAGGGTTTCACCATGTTAGCCAGGATGGTCTCGATCTCCTGACCTCGTGATCCTCCCACCTCAGTCTCCCAAAGTGCTGGGATTATAGGCGTGAGCCACAGTGCCCGGCCTGGAAATAAATTATTTTAAACTCCCTCAGTACATACTCTCTTTTTTTCTGCATTTAAAAATGTATTACATGTTGGATTTCAAAGACAAAATCAAAGAAAAACAGCACTGCCCAAAATAGGAAGGCATTTAAAAGATAAGCTTTTTAGGCCAGGCACAATGGCTGATTCCTGTAATCCCAGCACTTCAGGAGGCCAAGGCGGGCAGGAGTTTGAGACCAGACTGACCAACATGGTGAAACCCTGTCTCTACTAAAAACACAAAAATTATCTGGGTGTGGTGGCATGCACCTGTAATCCCAGCTACTCAGGTGGCTGAGGCAGGAGAATCACTTGAACCCAGGAGGCAAAGGTTGCAGTGAGCCAAGATCATGCCACTGCAGTCTACCTTGGGTGACAAAGTGAGACTCCTTCTAAAAAAAAAAAAAAAAAAAAAAAAAATAGGTAACCTCTTTATGTAACTATAGTGAATTTTTAAAAATAGCAAAGTATTTGAAAATAGTGCACCTAATTTAATAGATGGCCATTTAATAGGTTGAAATTATTGTAAATGTTCAGTAATTTTATGGTTGTAGACAAAATTATTGGAAATAATTAGTTTAGAAATGATTACTTCACATCATTTGGATTGAGAAATTTTTCAAAAAGATTTTGTCACTGTGGAGATGTTCTAGTTTGTCATCTGTAAACTTGGTAAGCATTTAGTTTTAATAGGAGATTTCTATTCTGATCTTTGTATCACTGAGGCCCTCTTACTAGGTTCTTACTTAGGCTTCTTTTTTGAAAGGTATTTCTCCTTCCCCCAAAGGAAACATTCTAAGACTCAATGAGCCCTCACACTATGGTTAGCTTCTAATTATATTCAAATTCTAATATACACTTAGAATCTTCATGCTTCTGTTTCATTGTGTCAGGAACCTTGTTAACATAGTGCTTGTTTCTATGAGACATAGACATATTTTATTCAACTGCAATTAAATCTGGTAACAGTACCAAGTGTATGCCTGTTGTAAATGGTGGTAAGTGAGAACATTAGCCAATCAACAGAATCTCAGATAGATATCCAAATACCCTTGGTGCAAACTGCATTTGTGGATAAAGAGGCCCCATGTGTTTGTCTTTTTTTAATTGATTACAGATGATCATTTCTATTTGAACGTGAGATATGTGTTCAGTAGAAACATAACAATAGTTAAAACATTATTACATTGGCAAGGGAAGAATTCTTAGTTTGCACAAAATTTTCATAAAAGCTCACATCATATTCTCATGAACTTGCTATATTACCAAATATGCTTGTGAAAATGATTTTATACATGCATTAATATCTATATATGCAGATATGTAGATATACAATCATGTGCTAAATCATGATGGTTCAGTCAAGGATGGATGTCTATATGACAGTGGTCACATAAGATTATAATACAGTATTTTAACTGTATCTTTTCTGTGTTTGGATATACAAAATACAATTGTGTCACAGTTGCCTATAGTATTGAATAGAATAACATGCTGTACAGGTTTGTAGCCTAGGCACAACAGGACTATATCATAGCCTGGGTGTGTAGTAGGCTATACCATGTAGGTTTGTATAAGCACACTATATGATACACAATAATGAAATCACACCCATCTTGCTTTTTATATTAAATAGTTTGCAACTTGATGGTATCTTAAATTTTAAAATATTTGTTGTAAAATAATTTACCATAAGTGATGACATGGTGCTTATGAGTTTATTCAGTATAATTTATGTGTCTTTTATTTCATCATAATTTATGAAAATATTTTATTTTGTATGATGGAATGAACAAAAAACACTGTACTTGTTTTTGTTTTTACAAAGAAATTCTTTATATTTTCTGTCTAAAACAAAGATCCAGCCATAATTGTAATAGTACCTGGGCACCTAAAAGAGGGAATACAGTTACTATCCTTAATCAGTCTTAACTGGTTATTGATTAGATGAAAAGTTGAGTTTATTAGTTATAGAAGAGTCTGGTAACTGGTTATTGGATAAATGAAAAAGAAAGAGTTCTCATTAGAACCCTTCATTAACTGCACTAAAAAGTAGAATATTTGACTGTGGCATGGTAATGAGAAATATGGGAGAAGTAGAGGGGATGCTCTTAGCTTCTTTCAAGGTTCACCGAAGTCTGCTAGTCATTATAATACCATATGCAAAATAAGTACTTGTCGCATATTATCATTTGCCTAAGACATGGCTGCTTAAGTAAGGTAGTTGACTATATGTTTCTCTTTTAAAATGAGGCTGTTTAAATGCAGTAGTACATAATAAAACTATAACCACAGGAAATCCAAAAAACCAAAAATATTTTAAATGTATATGATACAACTATATTTATATATTGAGGTTTTATGTATTACATTAATTTTTATTTGCTAAAGTTATATTTTTATGTAAGCTTAGTTATGGACTCATTAATGGATTATATTCAGATAAACTATGGCAAATGACTTAATTGATACTTTTAGTTAGTAGTGAAATCATTTTCAAAATATTTCATTTTCATCCCCTTATTAGTCATATAAATTTTGTACTTCCTGAAAAAAAGTTTTTTATTGACTCTAAGATAAGTTTTGCCATATTCCTTACAAGAATGAAAGCATTGGTGAATTACTTGACAGTTGCAGAATGTGCCACTTTGAAAAAAATGTTTCTAATTAAATACTGTATAATAAAATGTCCAGTTCAGGCGTCACCATGAGAGAATTATTTTTTCTGCTTTGACTTTGTATTTTACATGTTTTCATTGGGTCATATAGTATCTAGTACAAAGAAAATTGACCTGGTAATCAGGAGACCCCTGTTCTATTTCTGGCTCTGCAACTGAACTTGTTTTTTATCATTGGGTAAGTCACTGGAACTATGTGTGCCTCTGTTACTCACTAAAATTAATTAATGAGTGAATTGAGAATAATTTTTCATATTTGGATCCACATAATATGAAAACTATTGGATTGATAACACATAAAGTAATCCAAAATATAGGAAAATACTAGGTGAAGAAAGAAGCTTCATTTATTTGTGTAGTTTTTAATACTTTCTGCAAACAATAAAATCTTTTCTTAGAGATGGAATATATGGAAACCATTATTTCATCCACTTCATACCAATTTCATTTTAACATTTGAGGAAACTCTTTTAGTAGTGTGGAAAATGTATATCTAGGGAAATTTTGTGTTTAAAAACACAATGCAACATATGAAAGTCGGCATTAGCCTAGGTTATTAATAAACTGTGATTTTCCTACCTTATTCTTCTTTGAGAAGCAGGTGGATTGATGATGGAAACAAAAATATAGCATGTATCATTTTAATGTGTATTAGTAAATTTCAGAAGAATATGAAGATTTTTTTTCTAGTGGTTAATCCTGTTAGCAGTATGGTTTGTAATTTGTGATGAGATTTAATGTCTTATTTTCAACAGGTGAAAAAATGTGTTCATATAATAATGAAAATGATATTAAATTTCAAAATGTCATTTCTTTTCCAGTTTTCTATAATTCATACTAAGATTTCTGGGTTTTTTCTAAGAAAAATTTGTCTACATTGGTCATCTTAGCTAGTACTAATGGACTTAGTCTAATGGAAAGTTTTTATTTTATCACTATTCATATAAAGAGACAAATTTGTTATAGGAAATCATTCTCTAAAGAGCTATAATTTTAATATGTTGATATTGCAAGTATATTTTGATGCAATATGCTTTGCTGTATACATCACTCAAAAAGAATGATGCAACTATTGCAGAACTTAAATGTGGTGTTTGATTTTAGAATTTGTAGTAGCTGATTCAGCACTAAGTGTGTAAATTAAAATAGAAAATTTTGGTTTTGTGGCATATTGTTCATCTGTGTCAATCATACTCACTAATATCTGTGGAAGAAATTTTTTCTTAGAATGCTGATTTTAACAGACATTTTTCTGTTTTGAAGTCACTGTGTAAAATGTTATTTGAACTTCTTCACTAGCACTGAGGGAAAAAGTATTTCCAAAACATGTGTCATATCTGTTATAGTTGATGGATTTGGATGGATACATTTTAGCATAAATTTTAATAATCTATAAAGTGGCATTTGTAAGAATCTGTTGAATGAATAGGATTAAAAGGGAATATGATCAAAGAAAATTTGTCTACATTGAAGTTTAGTTTGGATTTTTAATGCTGAAATGAAGCCATATATTTCAGCTACTCTTCTAATAAAGACTTGTACTATAATTATTACTTCATTAAATTTTTATGATATTTTGCTGTATTGAAATAATTCAATTAAATATTAGCCTGATGACCATTCTTTGTGTGCACACTGGTTTACTGGGGAAGCATAAAAGGAATAGAAATCTGTTGAAACTATTTTTATTGCTCTTTTTGGTGATGACTCAATTAAATCTTTTCTTCAGACAATTAAAAGTTCGAAAGCATTGTAACTGACTTTAAATTAACTCAGTAATGTCTTGAACAATGTGGTCGTACAACTAACACTGTTTTTACTAATGGTATCTTTCTTCAGCATTGGTGTTCAGGATTTGCTGTACGTAAATAATTGTAAACTTTTGGATCCTCTTTATTTCTTCACTAACTTTATTTTTCTAAATCTGCTAACCTATAGTAGCAAAATCAACTTGCCATTAGTTCTTATGTATTATTTTGTGGAATGCATTTGATTATATCTTCCCTAAAACTGTACACAGGATTCTTTCTCAAAATGATTTGAGGCCCTTTCCATCAGTGTCACTTTTTACCTTTTGAGTACATCCACTCACTCCCATCTCCTTTGTCTATGTCTGTCCATTACACGATGTGATCACAGAAGAACTGGACTCTACAAGGAGAAGATATGCAGGTCTGTCTCTTCTGCTTTTTTTGTTATTATTTTATTTATCTAACTTGTCCTAGAAATGTTTAATCATTTTTTATTCATTTCATAATTTTTCATTCCTTTGTAATATAACAAAATATTAAATCTTATGAGTATTTTAATTGAGGCATTTGTATATTCAACTATCAACAGCAACTGCTCCAATTAGATGGATAAAAGTAAAATAATTAATTTTTTAATATGTATATATGTAATTTTTCCATAAACTGAATAACTAAAGGCAAATGGAATGTGTGTGTATATGTATGCTTAGGTACACACACACACACAGAGAAATATATGTTTGGTTTCAAGCATTTTAGACTTAAAACTAGTTTTTGGTTTTTTAAAATAATTTCAAAAGTATTTGATTTCTAACATGAGTTCATCAGTGTTCTACACTGTGGAGAATACCAAAGACCTAATACCCTAAAAAAGCTATCAATATCACTGAAGAGTTAAAAGATGTGGATAACATGGTCTGTTTATGTGTCAGTGCAGCTTATTCTGACAATATATTCTACAGAGATATAAACTGAAATAAAGCTTATTTCAACTAGACAGTCAGAAAAAGTGTCTTAGAAGAGGTAACACTTGAGCTGAAACTTGAGCATTCATTAAACACATTTGGTACTGTTCTAGGTGCTGGAAGTAACAGGAGACACACAATAGCTCCCTATCCTTGCAGGTGTTTCCTAGTGTGAGTGTATGTATGTGTGTGTGTATATATATATATCCTTGCAGGTGTTTCCTAGTGTGAGTGTATGTATGTGTGTGTGTGTATATATATTGTGTATGTACATATATATACACATATATATAAAATATTATGGAATCAGAAAAGATGGTATGATTCCTTTCCCCTGGGAAGGATAGATATTAGTTCAAGAAAGACTTCGTAGAAGAATTTGGTTGAATATTAAAAGCTAGAACACTGTTAGCCTCTTGTGTAGAGAGCATTTCAGGCAGAGGAAACAGTATGGCCAATAGCTTCACACAAGTTTAGGCAAAAGTAGGAGAGACCAGATTTATAAAGATTGTGTAAGTTACTGAAACATATAAAGCAACAGAATAGGTAGATATTTGTTTCTAAAAGATTACTTTGGCAGTTATGTAAAAGATGGACTGCAGCAATATAAGCAGAAAGATCATATATGGAGATAGTGTAATGAATCAGTTAAGAAATGATAATGGTCTGAATTAAGGTATCAGTAGAGGCAATCAATACATGAGAAGTTATATAAAGATGTAGAACCTACAAGTCCTGGTCACTGATCAGACTGGATATTATTGATGCAGGAAGAAGAGGAATAGAATGATTTCAGGTGACTGAAATGTTTGATGGTACATTTTATTAGGATAGGGAATATATGTTGTACAAGTTTCAGGGGAAAGACAGAATTCACTTTTAGAAGTATTCACGTATAAATATCTTGTAGAGATGATTGGTTGTCTGGAATTCAGGAGAGAAGTCTGTGTTAGAGACATAGACTAGGGTACCATATCAGCATTCAAGTGATGCCATTGGAATTAATGGAATTGTCAGTAGTATGTGAAGAGTAAGAGAGACAAGAATCAAAATTTGGGGATCACCAGCACTTATTTACATTTAGGGAATGGATGAAAGAACAAAAGCCAGAAAACTATGTTGAACATGATTAAAGACAGTAGGATATTCATGAAAGAAGAGAATTTAAAAAAATCTATGATAGAAGTGAATCTTAAGAAAGGGGTATAAGCAGCGGAGACAAAATCTAGAGAAGACAAATATGTTGTTAAATGGTAGAACTAGTCAATAATGATCTTTGCCTTATTGATTCAGTAAAGTTGTGGGTAGAAACCAAATAGAAGGGAAAGGAGATGGAAAAGAAAAAAATGAAGGTAGTTAATATAAAATAGGCTTCTTGATGGCTTGGGGAAATTTTAAAGTTAAGAATACCATGGGAAATGAGACAGGGAGCTCACCAAGGATATCCTGAAGAATGGTTATAGTTTAGCTGAGTGGAGACCCTAAATTTGTGATGGCATTGGTTCTCTAAGATTGTGTAATGATTGGCTCATTAGTACACTTTGGATGTAGTAATTAATCATTTGGATCACAGCTGGAACTTTGTGGGCAGTTATATAGAAAGTAGAGGAGAATAGGGATATTTAGGGTGGCTGGCAAGGGAAGTAGTTGAAGTGATGTTCAAATGGATTGGGAAGGATGTTGTGTTAAATCATGTTTTCATGTAAAATCATGCAGAATTTTTGATGAATTGGGAGAGAAGGTCTCAATGAAAGAAATGAAATTTGTGGTGATATCTAAGGCAATAGAAGCAAACTAAGCAGGTTATTATGAGAGACAATTTAATTATCTTTAGAATTTTCAGATGTTGGACAATTCCAAATAATGTGAAGATAAAATGTTTGTTTTGAGGAGTGAGTTTCCAAGATGGAGCATGGATTACAGTTTGGGAATGCAAATAAAGCAACAAATTTTGATGCTAGCATTTTTATACAGACATTGAAATTATTGACAGCCTCAGCTTGATAGATATGTGAAGGAAATTGCCTGGAATATAGATGGTAGCAACAAGGAAGAATAATGGTATGAACATAAAAGGCATAGACTTCACATAGATTAGAAAAGTAAACATGTGGAAGCAGCAATTCATACCAAGAAGAATGCTGATGCCATTTCTGAGCTTCTATAGTATATATGTAAGTTAAAGGATTTTGAGCAGCTTCCCCTCAGAATGTTTCTGAGGGAGATAGTATTCTTGAAGGGTCAACATTCCATTCATGATACGAAGGGAAATGAACGTTCTCTGATGAAGTTGAGGGATATATTGTATTTAAGTAAAAGGAACAGGGTTTTAGACCACAGTAGAAAAGATTAGGAGGTCTCTAAGCAATGCAGAAAGAATTAGAGAAAGAAGCTCAGGATAGTAGGGTTTTGACGTACCAACTGGAAAATGTTAAGAATGAGTGCTGGCTGGAAGGAATGAACCATGTAATTTAGTAGTAGCAAAACAAGGAGAATAATAAGGAATTTAAGCTTAGAGAGGGAAGAAAATTCAGAGGTACAACTTAAAGGTTGAGCAAAGGAATCTTTATGATATGCATAAAGGCAGAGGAAAAGGACTTGGTTGAGAGAATTTGAAGACTCCAAAGAGGAGAAGATTAATAATGGAAGCAACTTTTCTTACAAAAAAAAAAAAAATGGTATCTAGGATGTGTGTTGAATGTTTAAATTTATGGAGGCAAAAATGTTTTATTGTCTTCAAATCTTAAGTTCTAAATTAATTATCATAGTTAACTAAACATAATTTGAAGTCTTTCTTAACATACACTTTTAAAATTGTAATGGTAGCTATAGATCTATAACACCCATTTTCCTCCTAGTATGATGAAGTTGAAGCCTGAGCTTTCTGGATTTCTGTTACAGACCCCTAATACTGTAAGGGAGACATGGTCTATATAACCAGCATTGTATTTGGGATTCTACAAACTCACATAAGCCTAGAGATAAATAAAGACTAATGCATTCTCTTCCAAAGTAAGAGTAAAGCGAGAATAATACAGAGGATAGGAAAACATTCAGAGAAAAAGGAAATCATTTTAGAAGAGGAAGCAGTAAATTTTGTGACAAGCAATTCAGAATGTATTTCACCTGTTTAATAAAAGCAAACTAAAGTTAAGGCTTTTCAAAAACTGACTGTAGTATGTGGCCAATAAAAGGTAATATCTTTATTATTCTGTCACTCACATCTCTAATGAATATGCAATGAATATGCAAGTTGGTTATCATTCTTTATAAATTTTAGCCCAAAATATGATGGAGAAACAATTTCACAAGTCCAATTACTTCACTAACATATTTGGTCAAAGTATATGTTTTATGTTTTAAACCACAATTATAAGACCTTCAATTGCATTACAAGGTCCAATTATAATCACTACATCATTCTACACAATAAATGGAGGAATTGATTACACATCTGAAAGCAGCAAAAAATGTTGACTTAGCACTTGCAAATCATAATGAAGCTTCTTTTAAATGAGAAGTAGCATGCTTTATTAGGGTGTATTACACCTTTTCTTACTCATATGAAATTTCATATCACAATTTTTTAAAATCGTTGTTAAACAAGTCTAATACAAAATAATTTTTAAAAATACTATTTGTTAAGTTACATAAACTAATATCTTAAGTTTCAACTACAAAAATTTTTAGAATTACTTTCAGACCTGATTTAGAGCATTTGACAAGATTGGTGCTTGTATAATATACATTTTACTCATAAGGAGATCTCAGCTTAAAAAATGTTTTGTCAGCTGTGTTTCTCACCAGTCTCTTAGATTAATTATTATTATTGTGATATTTATTTTTGTTATGATATTATGTTAATAATTATTAAATTATTATTATAGTTGGATCTGTGCTACCTTAAGAGTTTGAGAAAATATGTTATAAATTACTATTTCAGACTGATCCATTTGTCTTCCAGATACTAATGTTAATTTGAAAAGCTTAACAATTCAAATGGAATAGATTTCAAACATTTCTTAATAAAAATACAGTTGGGAATAAGTAACATATATTTTGTGTTGTAATTATAATGTTTAGTAAAATAATCACTTACTGTCAGGGTTGGCTAAGTGAAACTTCTAAAAATTAATACAATTACAGTACTCTTTTCTGTTTTGGTTCTCTGATTATTCTGAATGTTGCCCATTGATATGTATTATCTTAGTCCATTCAGACTGCTGTAACAAAATGTCATAAGCTAGGTGGCTTATAATGCACAAAAATTTATTTCTTACAGTTCTGGGGACTGGAAAGTCTAAGTAAGATCAAGGCGCCAACAAATTTAGTGTCTGGCTAGGGCCTGCTTTCTGGTTCATTGACCACCATCTTTTTTTCTCTTTGTCTTAATATGGTAGAAGGGGCAATGGATCTCTCTTGGCCTCTTTCATTATGGCACAAATCCCACAACACCCACATGACCTAATTACCCGCCAAAGGCTCCATCTCCTAATATGCTCACTTTAGTGGTTAGGGTTTCAGCATGAATTTTGAGGAGACACAAATATTCAGACTATAGCATGTATCATTTCAAACTTGTATATCAATTCTTGTCAGATTTGAGTGGCATATATGACATATTTTGAATGCTCTGTGCTTTTATATGGCATATTGTTGCACTTATGTCCTTAACAGTAAAGAGAAGTAACATTCATTATAGTAGTAATTTAATATATGTGCATGTACAGACACATATAAATGCACATATAAGCTGTTCTTGAAATTTTCCAAAATCTTAATTATTATCAATTGTATTTCACATTCTATCCATTTTATAGATACTCTGTGTGCATTGATTACATCTTTTATTTGATTAGTATTGATCAGTATTATTGATGAAAGTCAAAGACGGAGATACTCAAGATGGCTCAGTCATGAAAACCTTATATAACCCTAGTACCCTGAAATCTTGAAAATGCAAATCACTCAGTCTATAAGGAGGCACAAAGTGTCAATGCTATGTTCAATACTGGGATAGATAGTTTAAATGTTAGTATATAGGAATATTTTATATAAGCTTAAGCTTAAATATTTTATTAAGTATTACAATACATCTAAAAAAAGTCTCAAATGAAATATATATGTACATATAAAATATCACATATGACAGCTTCTATTGATAAAGTATAATACTTAAGCTCAATTTACTAAAGCTTATAAATATTCAAATAAAAGAAAATAATTAAAGCTCTTGGAACTCAAAAGAGTAGGGATACCCCAACATGGAACAAATAACTATGGAACAATTAGCTATTTAGTGATTAAGTCAGTCATTTAAAATGAGGTTTGGAATGCACCATTTTGTAGTTATTTTTAGATATAAAATTTCATCTACACTGGAAATTGAATCCTGAATTTAAGATGTTACTGCTAAATTATGAATGTATTACTCATACATTCTGAATACTATAACATTCTGTTTTACCTACGCCTATCACCCACCTTAACTCTGTGTCCTAAAAATTTCAGCTGTTAGGGAAAATATTTGTTCCTGTAAGAAATGTTGGTCTGAGAAGCAGTATAAGAGCAGATTCTGGAACTAAACTGCCTCATCAGCTCCACCACTTACTTGCTCCATGATCTTGTGAAAGTTACCCTGTGCCTCAGATTCCTCATCTGTAAAATGGGAATAATTATAGTACTACCTCAAATGGATATTGCAAAGATTAAGTTAGCCAAAATATAATGTGCAAAACACATGAAAACTGTGTCCACTACAGAGCAAGCCCTATAAAAGAATTTTATTTTTTACAAAAATACATGAAAACTGAATTTTTATTTCAGATCATCTGCATTTTGATGTGTATGCATTGTTTCCATTATCTAGAATTAATTCTTTGTTATATGCATTACAGATATACTAGTTTGTGATTGCTAGTTTAGGAGATAACTGACAAGCAAATCTATGCATCAAGCTTATTGCACCTGTACTCTTAAGCTTTATCATTTCTGAAAAACATAGTTGGGTGGAAGGAGGAAGAGCATTGAAATCAGGTATGAATTATTATTCAGGTTCTGCCTGTCACTAGGGATATGACTTTGGGCTGGCTGCTTAACACTTCTTATTAATCTTAGTAAACTCCAGCTAGATTAAGGGGTTAATCATGTTTTAATGAAAGCATAAAATATTTATTTCTGTGAAAAAAGAAAGCCATCCTAAAAATAAAAGCAATGAAATAAATTTAAAAAGAGGAAGAATCCTGAGTGCAACGTGGCAGGTATAAATTTCGGAATATCAAAATAATCATAAATAAAAGGCACACAAGTTGGGAAGATATTTGCTGCAACTCAGATAAAATGTTAAAAGCCTTAACATCTGAATAACTTTTACAAAGTATATATTCAATAAAACTCTAATAGAAAAAATGGGCAAAGGATATATACAGACATTTCTCTAAACAAGACATGCAGTGGTAAGTAAACATATGAAAAAATTTCATTTCAATCATGACTCAATAAATACTATTTTAAATGAGATATCATGTCCACCTATTTAAAACGCCATGGTGATGCCTGTATGTGGAGAGAAAAAAATTTGAAAAAAAACCATGGTAAGAGTATGATAACAGAGTAGCAGTGAAATTTAGCATAACCTTTCCGTAAAGCACTTCTGCGATATAAACGAAGAACCTTAAAAATGTTCATAAACTTTGGACTCTGTAGAAATAGAAATTCAAATAAAAACATATGTATGATATGTTCACTAAGCATTATTTGTAACAATAAAAATGATCTTACCATGAATATTAAATAATGGGGCAATGGCTAAATAAGTTATATGCATACACAACCATTTAAACGAAGAATTTTTTTGCCATATACATTAGAAACACATTTCTTTTTTGTAATTTGAAAGAAATTGGAAGTAGTATCTGTAAAGAACTTGTTACAAAGTTTCATCCACAGTAAAAAATCAAACAGTGGTAGCTCTTATTAATTATTACACAACTCAAATTATGTCAAGAGGTTATTTTTTAGATAAATACATTATTAACTCTTTATGATTTATGTTTGTTATAAGCAGAATCAGCAGGATTTTGAATCCAGATTTAATACCTCAGTAACCTGTAATGATGAATTAGTAAGGAGTTTGTATAATACCCACTTCCAGGATTATTTTTAAAAAGGGAAAATTTCTTTTAATAGTAGAACTGGGCATTGGACTATACCTTGAACACTTCATTTGTTCATCCGTAGCACCAGAAACAAGACAAATTACTTCTAGATTTTTCTTCAAAAAAAATAAAAAGGCCGGGCGGTGGCTCACTCCTGTAATCCCAGCACTTTGGGAGGCCAAGGTGGCCGGATCACGAGGTCAGGAGATCTAGACCATACTGGCTAACACGGTGAAACCCCGTCTCTACTAAAAATACAAAAAATTAGCCGGGCACGGTGGCTCACGCCTGTAATCCCAGCAGTTTGGGAGGCCTAGGCGGGCAGATCACGAGGTCAGGAGATCGAGACCATCCTTGCTAACACGATGAAACTGCATCTCTACTAAAAATACCAAAAATTAGCTGAGAGTGGTGGCGGGCGCCTGTAGTCCCAGCTACTCGGGAGGCTGAGGCAGGAGAATGGCGTGAACCCGGAAGGCGGAGCTTGCAGCGAGCCCCCGGGCGAGATCCCGCCACTGCCCTCCACCCTGGGCGACAGAGTGGAGACACCATCTCAAAAAAACAAACAAATAACCGAAACCATGGTTTTATTAAAGAACAATAAAACAAGTAATGTTTTATTCTCTGTTGCCCTTTCTAGAGGCATGTTGGTATAGGCAATAAAACATGAAATTTGAAGGCCAATGTGATCTTGGACAAGTTTCCTAATTTCTCCAATCTCAGTTTCATCATTGTTAAAAAATAAGGTTGAGGGTTGATAATTTGTGTGTATGTGTGCGTGTGTGTATACTTTCAACCAACAGGAAAAAATAAAAATAAATGACCAGCCAAAATGAAAAATTTTCCACTTCAATAGCAAGCAAATAAATTTCAAAAAAGGAAAACACACAAAAAGACATAGTCTACCACTTTTCTCATTTAGGATTGAAGACTTGTGTTTAAAATTAGAGAAATTTTTCAATGTCTAGCAGGTGGCCAGAAGCATATTGTTAATACAAATCATTTTAAACTATTCAAATTCCTTCTTTAAATAGTTTTCTAATGCCCAAATGTATACTTTGTGCTCAGAATTACAGTCAGTTCTAGATTTCAGGTGTTAGTAGTGAAAATATGAGTCTTTACTAAGATAGGAATACAATTCCAAGAGTATTAAAATCTCCTTATAAAATAACCAAATAATCAGCAAATTTGGCTATGCTAGACTCAAATCATTCCTAGTTATTATATGGTATATTAAAGTGTAATACAATATAATTGCTCTCCATAAAGGAAAGGTTATTTCTGAAATTCATATTCTCCTACTCTAAAGATATTTTATATTCCAAAAATTTATTTGTTCAACAAACATCTATTAAATATGTATGCATCAGGCCTTATTCTAGGTGCTGGAGACATAACAGTGACATAGACATACAAGATCTCCCCACATGGAAATTATCTTTTTGAAAGAAAGTAGTCCCTAAAAAGTTAAACTTAGATAGTTTAAGTGCTCTTATTTAAAATTCTCTTGCAATCTAGTGGGATTGGGGTGGGGAAGGAGCTATTTTTGATGGAATAATCCAGGAAGTCTTATCTAAGGAAGTGATGTTTGAACTAAACCAGAAGAGTCAGAAGAAACCAGATATGTAAAGTAGCCAGGAAATACATCATACTAAAGACCCTTAAACAGAAGATAAAGTAAGGGAATTAAAGTTTAGAAGAGGAGAATAATTTATGCTATAAAGTATTTTTGCGAGCAGGCATTTAAGCGTCAGTGAAGGATAAGGGAGTTTTTAAACTTTAAGTTTTACAGGAATATGAATGAGTAAAGTGTAGCACTGGATGGCAGTTATGATTAAAATATATTTGTTAAATTTTCTGAGTTGAAATGAAAGAGTACATTTGTAATAAGCCAAGTTTGTGATCAAGGATTTAGTAAATATTAACATGTACACAACACTTAATATTCATTAGAACATAATGAATTTAAGTTATGATTTTTTTCGGATCCCTTTCTTCCTCTTTGCCCATTTAAAGCTCTATACTTCTATATCTGTGATGAAAACGTAACATATACGAAGGTAAATTGGCCATGCACAGTGGTGCATGCCTGTAATCCCAGCACTTTAGGAGTCCAAGGCAGGGAGGATCACTTGAGGCCAGGAGTTTGAGACCAGCCTGGACAACACAGCAAGACCCCATCCCTACAAAAAATTTAAAAATCAGCTGGGTGTGGTGGCACACGCCTGTAGTCCCTGCTATTTGGGAGGCTGAGGTGGGAGGTTGTCTTGAGCCTAGGAGTTGAAGGCTACAGTAAGCCATAATTGCAGCACTGCACTCCAGCCTGGATAATGCAGCAAGACCCTGTCTCAAAAAAAGTGTGTGTGTATACACACACACACACACACACACACACACACATATTTCAAAATAAGGTAAGTTGACATGAAGAAAGCTATGTAAAATAATTTGATTAATACATTATGTTGCATAACTTATGGGAAGAACATAGTTATAGATTATAGATTGTGCTGAGTATGAAGGAGGTTGATAGGCTTGTTTAGAGTAAAGGGGTGAGAATTTAAGGAAATCTGTAAAAATATTAAAGAATGACTATATTATAGCCCAAGGTTGGGTTCATAGGGAAATCAGATGAAATATTACCAAAAAAAAATGGACAGAGGAGAAACTGCTCAAAAAGAAAAGGGTCAAGATGTCAAAAGGAAGGAAAGATGCTGGAAAAAGAGGAAAGAATGAAATAAAATCTGACTCTGTGCATGTGTGTGTGTGTGTGAGAGAGAGAGAGAGAGAGAGAAAGAAGAGTCATTTCATGACAATATTTTCGATCATAAGTTTTGGAAAAGGGCATGTCAATCTCTGTCACCTACTAGTTATATGATCTTGTGTAAATTGTCTACTAAGTAAAATTGAGAAAAAAATAAGTCCTATCTCGTAAAGTTGTGCTGATTAAGTGACAGACTTGTAATACGTGCAAAACTCTTAGCACAATTCCTGGGATATACAGAGTATTATTATTTTTAAGAATTTGATTTTTCAGAGAACAGTAGTACTAAGTTCTAAAATAGATTTTAACTGTGTAGTCTCTACAGCTTTGTTACATTTCATTTTCTATGCCTTCAGCAAGTAGAATTCTAGACTAAAAACATTACTGAAGAAAAAGAAAAAGCTAGACATAAATGTGGTCAGTGGTTACCTGGGCAGGCAGGAAGAGGACTGACATCAAAGCAGCATCAGGGAATTTTTAGGGTGATAGAAATACTCTGTATATTGATTGCGGTGAGTTTACATGACTAAATCCATTTGTCAAATGTCACAGAACTTTGCACTAAGTTGTGTGAACTTTATGTAAATTATACCTCGATAAATCTGACTTTTAAAATTATTGAAAATACAGAAAATTAAAATGGATTTTATATAATACTAAAATAGTTCTAATATACTAATAGAAAAAAATAATTTACCTAATCTAACACATCCCAAGCAACTAAGATCCCTTCCCAAGATAGGGGTCCACAGGGCCATGGTCATGGGTGGGGTTAGCCTGCAGCTTCAGAACTCAAAGTGAAAGAGACAAGATGACTAAGGGGTTTAGCTAGAAATCAAAGAAGGGACTAGAGCTTTGAATCTCAAGCAGTGGGCAAGAAACCAAAAAAGATCGAGATATATTTAGGGCTGACATAGTGTCTGAGAGCAGGCAAGACAGTTAACAAAGAAATAGATTCTGGATATTGTAGATATTCATTGATAATGATTATAGGAGAAGAAGAGATATGAGATATAATTTTAATTTGTTTGGGGCAAGTTGAGTTTCAGGTGCTAATGGGGCCCACTTGGGGATGACTAGGAGACAACTGGAAATGTGAGTCTTAGAGCTTACAGGAAAGGTAGAAGCTGAAGGATAGTGCCTTCAGTATTGATGGGACATTAAAGATATAGAATTAAATAAAAAACTACTCAGGGATAGAATAAAAAAGGAAAGCTATAACAACACTTTGGGAAATGCACAAATTTGAAAAATCAGCTGAGAATGATGAGCCAGCAAAGTAGCTTGATAAAGAGGGAATTGGGAGATAAGTACAGGGCCAAACAGTTGAAGAAAATGTCAAGGACAGTGTAATAATTTTAGCAAATGCTGAAGAAAGGTCCAATAAAATGGTGCTGAGGAATGATCACTTGATTTGGCCGATAGGGTTTTTCTAGTAACCTTTGAGAGAGAAGTTTTACAATATCCACCTAGCTACAGTAATCAGTGATTAGGTTTTTCTTTAAAGTCACCACAAATTAAGTAGAGGGAATTCTTACTAATGAACCACTAGTAAACCACACAACGTGTTGCATTGAACTCAATATTGGAGATACAGTAAGAAGCTTCCTATATTTGGGTGTTCTTACTTTATAGCTCAAATATATAAGGCTCAGTTGAATGAACCCAGATGCTCAAGTTATGTAAAAACTCATTGTTTTTATTCTAGCTGCAATAGGTCCCACTTAAAAAACTTGGAATGATAATGAATGATTGATGGCTAGATTGTTAATTACACATATTACAGATCTTCTCTTGGGAAATTCAGTATAAGAACTAGTTCTGACAAGGAGATTGGGAATGTTTTAGAGTAGTTGAGGAAGGAGGACTCAGTGATCAAAACCAATTTTTATTGTGCATTTTCTCAAATTTCTTAATTCTTTTAAAATGCAGTCAACATTTTGGATAATTAAATCACTTAGTATAAATTGTTTTAATATGTAATAGAGTGTAACACTGTATGCAGGTGCTATTTTTATTTCTAGCTTACAGATTGAAAAATTGAAGTACAGGTTAGTTAAATAAATTACCCAAGCCATTTGAAGCTGAAATTTTAACCAAAGCAATGACTTTGTGCCAGAACCCATGTCTTTAAAGCCAAGAAGACCAAACAAAGAATGGGGACACTGTGCAGAGAATATTATGAGGGAACAATACTAGAGGTCTGGGAAGGGGAAAGCAATAAGAGAGGAATTCAGAAAGGGATATTTAACATCCATGGAGACCAGCTCACTCTGGTTTGCAATGATATTTAAGATCCTCAATGTAACTAGTTTTCACACAAGGGCATCTGAAGGGTTAAAAGTCATTGGAGCCAACATTACATTGAGAAAAAAGAAAAAAATTAAATTAAAAACTCAGTCCAGTTTCTCCTAGTCTGTCCTGATGTCTGTCCATCTAATTCTCATCCTTCTTAATCTGAGAGTGACCCCATCTAATTGTTAATTCCTCTTTATTCTCAGTATTGAATGGAAACGTTTTATGAGATTTCCCTATTCATGAAACATTTAGGATGCATTCCTTTGAATTCTAAGGTAATGTTACACTACATGACGTTAGCTGCTCTGTGTAGTCATTCTTGTACACTTAACCAATAACAATGAGCAGCAGCATCTCGGGAAAAAGCAATACAGTTTAGTGTCCAAGCATGAGTACTATCTAAAATCCATATATCTAAATATTTCTTTTTGTCATTAAAAATAATTATTTCAATTTAAGGGTGATCCTAATTTGTCTAAAAATGTCATATCACTTTGTAAAAAAAAAATTAGCCAAATGGATAAAATGTAGCAAAAGTTAAAATGTGCTTCTTTCCTTTTAATCACAATATTGCTACATAAGCTTCACTGATTTTATTCTAATTCATAACTCAAGTGTATAATCATTTTCCAGGATGATCGCCATGAATATAAGGAGGAAATTACTTTCACAAATCCTTCTTATCTGTTCTTATATTAGAGTCATATCACATTTGCAATTTATAATCATAATTTATTTTAGTGATGTTTCTTTAAGTATCAAAAATTTTATTTTTCTCTGTAAGTTTGCACAATTTAATTTTCCAGGCACAGTTTAATCATCTTATTTGACATGTGTGTTGTTTGCAACATGGTATTAGCATAAAGAAAATTAAATATAACATCAGTGAAAATATGAAGTGATATATCTAGCAACTAATATTTTTTCATTTAGTTATTTTGCCCTATTTCAGTCTTCTTTCTCCATTTATGATTCCACTCTTTTCGAAGGAGGAGAAGAGCGAGGTTCATTATATCAAACTTTCATTAAGGTTTGGGGGACATGATCACACGTGTTGTGTTTGGATCCTTTTAAGAGTATACATAGTATCATAGGATTCTATTATGAATTTTTTCTCATTCTTTACGTGCCTGTTTGTCTGCCTAACATGGAAGGTAAAAGATATCTTTAATACTCTCAAAAATATTTTATATCATAATTTTAATGCCATAGTTAATATAATTTAAATTTAGTTCACAAATTTCATTTAGTTCATACATTTAGATCCCAGATGTGGAATACAGTGGCATTTGATAATTATGTCATATCAGAACATTAAAAGATGAGGATAAGATGTACATACAGGGTGATAATACATGCTACTCTGTTAATCATATCTCCTTTAATGTGGGTATTTAGCAATCATGTAAAAGGTAGAGTGTTCTAAAGTCCATAACACAAATGGGGAATAGTTTACTAACACAGTGAATGTGACTGATATTTGTATCTTTTATAAACAATTATTGTACCTTTTCTTAGAAGCAATTTCAATAACCATTGTATTTCTTCTCTGAGGGACTTTTCATTTTAAAATTTAGTTTACTCTCAAAATATATCTTGCTTTTTCAAAGATACAGGAATTGTGACTAACAAGTTAACTAAGTTACTAGAAGGTTAGTAACATTTTCTTCTATACCTGTCACTGTATATTATGAAAAAAGAAATGTATATAGTGAAGCATTTGCACTTTAGCCTAAAAGATCCTTCTAGATAAGAGCACTCTTGTGACTCTTTTTCCTGGACAAAGTTCCTGGTTTAATGAATTTTTCAATATAATCAGTGTTTCATACGTCCTGTCTGTCTCTCCTGGGCTCTGGCTAATCCTCTCTTTCTTTCTCTCTTCCTCTTTCTTTATCTCTGTCTTTCCGTCACTTCTTCCTTTATTCCATTTTCTTCCCTGCCTCTGCACACATACGAATATTTTGTAAAGGGAAATGTAACGAACGCAGTACCAGGACAAATATTAAAAATTTCTAGAGCACTTTACACTATCTATATTAATGAAATAAATATGATAATATAAAACAAAAAACACTTAAACATCATTTGACTTCAAAGTCAACCAACTGACCAGGCGTGGTGGGTCATGCCTGTAATCCCAGCACTTTGGGGGGCCAAGGTGGGCAGATCACGAGGTCAGGAGATCGAGGCCATCCTGGCTAACATGGTAAAACCGGTCTCTACTAAAAATACAAAAAATTAGCTGGGCGTGGTGGCATGCGTCTGTAGTCCCAGCTACTCAAGAGGCTGAGGCAGGAGAATCGCTTGAATCCAGGAGGCAGAGGTTGCAGTGAGCTGAGATCGTGCCATTGCACTCCAGCCTGGATAACAGAGCGAGACACTGTCTCAAAAAAAAAAACAGAGTTATGTAGCAGATGGGATTGTAATGAATATCTAGTCCAAAACTATTCGTTTTACAGATGTAGACTTTTATGCTCAGAAAGTCACATGTTTGTAGGTACAGGACTCGTGAAGCCAGGACTAAAACCCAAGTCTTGTCTCTTTTTTATCTTTTCAACCAATGCTGTTTTTAAACGTTTTCTTTAGCTGGGCACAGTGGCTCATGCCTGTAATCCCAACACTTTGGGAAACCAAGGTGGGAGAATTGCTTGAGCCCATGTTTTTGAGACCAGCCAGGGAAACATGGCGATACCTCGTCTCTACTAAAAATAAAAAATAAAAACAACTGAGCATGGTATGAACACCTGTGGTCTCAGCTACTTGGAAGGCTGAGGCAGGAGGATCAGTTAAGCCTGGGAGGTCAAAACTCTATAATGAACTGTGATTGAGCTACTGCATTCGATCCTGGCTGACAGAGCAACACGCTGTCTCAAAAAAAAAAAGTTTTTATTTAATCCTATGTATAATAAATATGCCCATTCCCTAAATCCGAGCAGTTTCAAGGTCCCATCAACTCTATGGTGGTTACTTCCACTGTACTCTGCTAGCATAAACCCTAATCTTCCCCCATGGACCAAGTACATGCTTATTTCTTTTTTCTTTTTTTTTTTTTTTTTTTGAGACAAGGTCTCACTCTCAGGCTGGAGTGCAGTAGCGCAAACATGGCTCACTACAGCCTTGACCTCTTAGGCTCAAGCAATCCTCCTTCCTCAGCTTCTCATGTATGTGGGATCACAGGCACATGCTACCACCCCGGCTAAATTTTTGATTTTTTGTTGAGACAAGTTCTCACTTTATTGCCCAGGCTGGTTGCAAACTCCTGGGCTCAACCAGTCCTCCTGCCTCAGTCTCTCAAAGTGCTGGGATTACAGGCGTGAGCCATCTCGCACAGCTACATCCTGATTTTTAATATCAAAACCTAAAATAATACTAAAATCTAAGTCCTCTGGATAATAAAATTTCAGTTAGTCTCTTCACTGAATTTAGAGATCAAAAACAAACATATGCTATTTTCTTAGATTACTAGATCCCTCCTAATCAACTTATATCCAAAATAGTTTAGATATCAGTTTCTTTTTACTATAGAGAAAGGAGTCTGTGATATTTGTCTATACACCTCCCTTGAAGTATTTTTTAATGAATATGGTGGAGAGTTAATAGAGAAGCACAAGACAACTACACACAGTAACAAGTAACCTAAACATCTAAAATAGGTTGTTAAGGTTTAGAGCCCAATTTAAAAGACTAGCATTCATAACTGTGAGCCTGGAGGTAATACAATTTTGTAAGTTTCTTTCCTTTTTCATTTCATTCCCTTTTTTCATTAAAGCACATGTGGAGTTCAGGTTTCTTACAACATTCCTAGGAGCAAAGGAAATGTTAATTTTAAACATTGTTATAAGCAAAATCAAATTAATATTCCTCTATTCCAAATGTGTCAGGTGCTAGTAAAAACAATAGAAAAATGCTCAACATTGATTGATTTGGACGTAAATATGCCTCAAAACTAGTGTATCTTAGTTGAACAATTAATTTGTTTACTCTTTAAAATAAAATACTTCAGTTTGCATTAGTACAATATACTAACATAATTTGGTACATAATTCATGCTTTTCATGAAGTATTCATTTCCATGCTTCTTCTCAATTTGTTCTGGTTTTTGTTATTCCTTGCATTACCATCTACTTTTAATAAATAATTTAACGAAAAGCACTCTTGTCCAGGTACGATGGTTCACACAAGTAATCCCAGCACTTTGGGAGTCCAGGGTGGGCGGAACTCTTGAGCTCAACTCTTGTGTTTGAGACCAGCCTGGGCAACATGGCAAAAACCTACCTCTAAAAAAAAAAAATACAAAAAAATAGCCAGATGTGGTAGCACGCACCTGTAGACCCAGCTACTCAGGAGGCCAAGGTGGAAGGATCACTTGAGCATGGGAGGTGGAGGCAGCAGTGAGCAATGATTGCACCACTGCACTCCATCCTGGGCAGCAGAGTGAGATCCTGTCTCAAAAAAGAAAAAGCATAATTTTTTATGAAGTTCTAGTATATAATATATGAAGTTTCATTATAAAATTATAAAATATTTCATTCTAGGTAAGTGATTCTGAAGAAATGATTTTGAAGTACCTTTTGAAAAATTTCTTGCATAAATCCTTAAGTCTCACATCTGAAAACACTAATATGGAAAATTTTAAAGCATGACATTTTTTGCATTAATATTCATAAAAATTGGAAAAATCTATAGTTTATTCAATTTAGAATTATTTCTTTTTATATATCACTTTCAATTAATACATCCAAATTCTTTATTTAACAAATATATGTCCTTATGCTAAATTAAGTAATGAATAATTTCACATCTGCATTTTACAAAGCATTTCACATTTATTTCCAAAACATTTTAATCAAATTACAACAAAAACATATGACTTTCAAACTGGATAATTTGCTTTTCACATAAACATTGTATCTTGTATTTTTTAATTACACTTTTCTTCTTATAAAAGTAACATACAGTTGTGTAAAATTTATAAATCATGTATTAACCTAAACAAGAAATCAAATAGCGTTTATACATACTGTCAATACCCAGTAATAACTGCTAACATTCTGGTGTATAAGTCTTCAAATCTTTTTTGTTCTCTGTCTTATTTATAGGTTGTGTGTATATATATTTTTATAAATATATATTTATCTTTAAAATTGTTCTAAACTATGCTATTATTTTTACTGTTTAATCTGTTTTATAATTACTAATTGCAATACGTTTATAGTATACGAACACACATGTACAACATCCTCATCATTTTTTATGGATGCATTGTATTCTATAGATACACCATTATGCAATTAGATAATTACCTATTTTGCACCTTTAGGAATTTTTTTCCCAATGTCTTTACAATTATCAAACAATGGTATGATTAGTATGCTTGTGTACACATCTTTGCACGCTGACATTTCTTGAGGAAACCTCCTGGGAGGTGAAATTTCAGGGTCAAAATTCAAATGATCAAAATGTGGTCAAAAATTTGATCCAAAATGATCAAAAATATGATCATTTTTAAGTTTTTTCATATACAGTGCCAATGAGTTATATTTTAAAGTAATTTTTTTGCAGTTTTTAGGTATTGAAAGAGCAATTAAAATATTCATTAAAATTGGCCAGGCACGGTGGCTCATGCCTGTGATCTCAGCACTTTGGGAGGCCGAGGCGGGCAGATCACGAGGTCAAGAGATCGAGACCATCCTGGCCAACATGGTGAAACCCTGTCTCTACGAAAAATACAAAAATTAGCTGGGCATGGTGGCGCATGTCTGTAATCCCAGCTACTTGGGAGGCTGAAGCAGGAGAACTGCTTGAACCCAGGAGGCAGAGGATGCAGTGAGCCGAGATCGTACCACTGCACTCCAACCTGGCAACAGAGCGAAACTCCGTCTCAAAAATAAATAAATAAATAATTCATTAAAATCAAGTATTTTATTTTCTTCTTGAGTGGCACTGCCCTTTAAAATACAGTTATGACATAAAATATTACACATTCTTATCTCATGAGACATATTAGCAATTTCTATACTTCTCTGTTGAAATTGTTCTTTTTATAGTATATCTCATTGAATCTAAAAAATAAATATGTGTAGCCATGCTTTCCCATTTGTAATTGCCACCTTGAAGTGAGCCAATAGCTGTATACACTGATGATACCTTTTTATTCACTGCACTTCATTTGGTGCATATTTAAATGGTGAATTTAGCATTGAGGGTCCACAATTTGGCTTTTTTAGTTTTGTTCATTTTAAATATGTTATTTCTGTCATTCTCATTATTTTCTGTATCTTCTTTTGTGTCTATTCCACATTGTTTGTATTTTCTTAAAAGTTCATGAAATGCAATTTAATAAGATAGTTATCAAAATTATTTCTTCTCAATAGTTTAAGTTAATTAACTTTAATTTTTTTAAAAAATATGTCTTTTCTATATAAGTAATATACTTCTTTAGCTTCAATTAGAAACAAAGCCTCAGATAATATTTTGATTTATGTTCAGGTTATATTTATTATATCACTCTGTACTTTTTAAAAATCAATTAGATTTATTAAAGCTATACTTTGTGTATTTTGTTATCAATTATTTGGATAGTTTCAACAGAAAACATTTTGCATTTGGGAGTCCTTCACTACTGATTACAGCTTCATATTTACGCCAATACCTTTAATTCTTAAATTGAACTGAAAAACAAACCTAATGTGTACTTTTTAAAAGAATACTATTTAGAATAAATTTAAGTATAAAGTGCAAATGTTTAATGATCATCCCACAAGTTCTTGATATGTTGTTATGTTAAAAAATATAAACAAAATTTGTTTTCTAAACTCCAGTTATTTCAAAGCAGATGTTAGTTTTGTAAAGACATACAATAATCAAAAACAACTCCACATATGACTGTTTATCAGAAACCTTCATCAAATAGCCAGTTAGTGCAATTCTTTATCTCAACTAAAGGAAAGATTTTTTTAATTGAAGGTTGAATATTTATATAAAAATAGAAGAGATGGGGTAAGGAATAGAGGGAATGTTTTTAAATCACTAAATTATCCACAAGAATTTGAAGTACTAATCAATGCCATTTCTGACTTCCAAGATGTCTATAATTGCAAATTTCTAATTTTTTCCTGAAGTTTGGGGTTCTTTCTTGAGTTTTCATATTGGGCTTAAGAGTTTTCCCTCTTAAGATCCTCGGATTTGAGCATTTTGTTTAAGATTTCAAGATGGATGACTGAGTCAACAATCCTGCCATATTCTGGTCGCTGTTCAGCTTCCTTGTGGATTACGTCACTGCTAAACCTGTGCCCTTACTTCAAAGAAGTTTGGGGTATGAAATTGCGTTGGGACTCCAGGGGCATGCTCATGCTCTTTCACTCTCTCTCTCTCTGTCTTTCTGTGTGTGGGGGAGTGTGTGTGTGTTTGGAAAAGCAAACTTAAAACGATTACTGTTTGCATACTACAGAAATCACTGAAAGTATACTGATGATCTTTGTAGTGTGTGCATGTAGTAAAACCTAAACAACCACTAGCTGGCTGCCAGCTAATGTGGCCATATTCAACTATATCTTTGATTTAAAAAATCCACCTATAAATTAACTTTTTTTTTATGTTGGATGCCATAGCAGCTTTATCAGTATAACTTTAACTTTCCGGGCACATTAAATAGCTTTTTAATTTTTTATTTAAGAACAAGTAAATCTCTTCAAAGCCTTGTATCAAAATAAATAGCTACAGAATATGTGATATGATTTAAGGAAATAAGTTAAATCAAGAACAACAAAATATTGGATTTTTTAAGTCAGTGGCTGAAAATGGGCCAGAAGTTTCTAATTTTAAAAATGAATATTTTGAGATATTTATTAATTCTAGAACATCCACATATACTGTCTTTTTTTTTGTGCTCTGCCTTAAAATTTATAAAGTAGAATAAAAATCTTTTATAATTTAAGGAAGGAGATTACTATAAATTAAGGGAAAGGAAGAAAAGTTTTGTTTAAAATGTCATTTATTAAGTAGGAATGCTAACATGTATGGAATTTAGGAGTATTTATATATATACATATCAAAAAACAGAGGGCCATTTCCAGCATAATTTAAATCAACTGTAGTATTTATGAAACAAGAAATTATATTTTCTCTATTTAGTTAATAATTTACTTATATCAAAAAGAATTTGAGATAACTTGAATATTAGTTTAATACATTATACATTAACAGATTATTACATTAATATATATTTACAAACATGTAGAAACTGTCATTGTAAATGTATTTGTGGACAAAATTGGGTTGTCCCATTACCATCGTAATCAAATTTTTTTACAATTTGAAAATATCTTGGTATTTGATTTGATTTATAAGATATAATTACCCTAATTTTTTAAGCATACTTGAGTTACAAAACCATATCAAACCACTAGGAAGTCTTCTGAAATAAGCATTTTCACATATAAGAAAATGAATCTTAGAGATTCCAAGAGAAATTTACTTTCTAAACCTATAAACTGGCATTTTTCAAAATTTTTATTTTGGAAAGTTTGAAATTATTTCAGCAAAATATTAACAGATGGAGAAAAAAGGTAAGTGTTCTGTGGTCGAGTGGTTATTCTTTATTATAGGTTTTTGAGGGCCTTGCATATACAGATTTTTACTGTGAATCTGAGAGAGAGAGGAAATTGAACAAAATTCATTCACTTCATCACTTTCATTTATTTTCCTTTTATAGAATGTATATAGTATATCAGAGCCGAAACAAAGTTTAGGAATTATGTGGTCCTTTCCTCAACTAGTGAACAGCCCTTCTATTTTATTGAGTTCTCTAAATTGCTTTTCATTCCAAGGGAGAAAGACTAAGTTTGGTTGAAATCAAAATATTATTACTGGATTATTTTTCTTAGATAGAGCAAAGGACCAGCAAAGAAAAATCACCTTGCTGGTGAAGAATCCTCTATACTGGATGACTTTATCAATAGGAGACTTTTCTCTCTAAGGTTTTTATTCTACATGGAGTGTTTTCTTTTTGGGAATAGCTTCTACAAATATAGAAAAGGAACAGAAGACTTCATATGAACCAAATAATTTTTGGGTAGGGAGACTTGTTTGGTTACTGTTTGCCCCAAGGGTTTTATTCTCCCAGGAGGATTTGAAGTTATAAGGTAAAAGGATATTTACTCAAGTTTGCTGACTAAAGTAGTCCTTTGAGATTTCATTGGTTAAGACTCCAATGAAGAATTTTCCCATTTGGGAACTGTCTATAGATGATGATTGGGTCTGGAGATGAGAGATTTGTTTGAGAATGTAATTTAACTGATGACATATTTAAATGGTTAGAAAGCTCTGTTTGCATCTTGTTTTGCTTATCCAGCAAATACAGATTAATATTCTCCTTAGATCTGCCAGTGGTCTGTTAAATAAAAGTTATATTGTATAAATCTACCTAATTTTTAAACCATTTCTATAGAGAAAGACACTTTTGCAAGCACTGTTAAACCAATATGCCAGAGACCAAATCTGACTCACTACCTGTTTTGTAAACAAAGTTTTATTGGAATAAAGCCACACTTATTATGTGTGCATTGTCTGCAGTTGCTTTCATGCTAAGGTGGCAGAGTTGTGGCAGAGTAATAGTTTTCATATGGTTCACAAAGTCTGCAATATTTGTTATTAGGCCCTTTACAGAAAAAGTTTGCCAGCTACTGCCAGTGTTATTCACATTACTACCTAGTAATCAGAAGGAATTTTAATGTAGCTTTCCTAGGATGTTGCCATCCAGAAAATAGTTTAAATATTGGAAAATTTATATACCTGTTTCTATGTATATATTTATCCCTACATATTTATATCTATATGTGTGTGTGTTTAAACTTGTCAATTGGTGCTATTTATATTATATCAACATGAAACTTTTTGAGAAAGTTTCCAAACACACCTTTTAGCTAATATTCTTTTATGACCCATAACTTTGTAATGTTGGGCTCATTTTTTTTTAATTGGCTTGCCTTTGGAGAAAACATGTTTACCTGAAAGTATCTTTTGAAGTATAAAGAATTCCAAAGTCGTATTTTAATAGACTAATAGATATTTGTATTTGACTATATTTCACATTTACATCATGGAGGCACTCACCTGGTTTTATATGTCATTCAAATTATATTAACCTAGCATTAATATTCCTCACTTTCAAATTTGACTCAGAGTCAATTACTCAAATCATTATTAACATGTGACTATTACAAGAAAGAAATTGTCTCACTTTATCGAATAGTTGATTTAAATTTGCTGGTATTTAGAGGTAATATAGTATAAGTTCTTTTGTATATTTATCTAAGGTTTTCTTTTTGAAACATTTTCTTCCCTTTTCAAATTATTTTAATTAACCAATTTTCCTTTAAAATTTGTTGCTAACAAGAACTATATAATATGCAATGAGATTTTTGCAAGGCAGAGAGTAATACTGAAAAATTAAAACATTAAAAATTTAAAAATATTGGCTCAAGAGGGGATACCATAACTTCTAGTTATACTGGTACCTTTTTAATCCCCTTTTCCTTTACTCGATTTAAAAAATCAGGTAAGTATTAACATACCTGTTTTTTAATAGGCACACTTACATCTAGTTGTCTTTACTGCAGTTTTAAAGTCATGATCTTAAGCAAGGGGTGTGTGTGTATGTTGACATTCCTACCTAAACACACTGTGTGAATTTACTGACATTTTATTATGGATATCCAGTTGAGTTCGCTAAGCTCATTTTTCCCAGTATGTAGATTTGTACTATATGATCGAGATTTTTAAATTATATATATTTATGAGAAATTGAATATTCCTATAAATCTTTCTTTTAAAAATCATAAATATACTTTTTTTTGAGATGGGATCTCACTGTGTTGGCCAATCTGGAGGGCAATAGAGTGATCATAGCTCACTGCAGCCTCCCAACTCCTGGTCTCAAATAATCCTCCAGCCTCAGCCTCCCAGGATACTGGGACTATAGGCATGTGTCACCACACCTAGCTAATTTTTTGTTGTTGTTGTGGAGACGGGGTCACGCTATGTTGCCCAGGATGGTCTTGAACTCCTGGTCTCAAGCAATCCTCCTGCTTCAGCCCCTCAAAGTGTTGGGATTATAGGCATAAGCCACTGTGCCTGCCCCATAAATATACATTCAAAATGCTTTTTCATGTTTTCTAGAATTTGCTAACTGAATTTAGTTCTTGTTCTAACCCAAATTTTTGAAGACTTTCCGAATATTTACAACTGATGTATTTTGAGGTAGCACCTGTTATAGAGGGCATTAATGTCTTTCTGTAAGAGGCTTGCCATCTCACTTTCTTAACTCTTTATATTCTAATTTTTTTATAAAATTGATTTCAGTCATACTTTGTGCCTTTACTGACATGGTATGCTATCAGCGGTATTATTACAAGAACCTTGTTGTTGATCCTAGTTCTAGAAAATTCAAATTCAAAAGTTTCTGATATTTGGATTCACACATATGCTGGGGCAAACTGCTTCAATACATAGCCTAATTTTATGATAATAGTTTCTAAATGCAGTTCTAAAATTGTATTTGAAAGCAAATTATAACTTTAATACCTATAAATAAATCATGATGAATTAAAAGTCAAAGTTCACACGATATGACTATTGTCAAATTTCTGTGCAGTCAAATATATTCCGGACATACACGTACCAGAAATTGTTTTCTATTTAATGAAGATTTGTTATCTTCTCTTTAAACTTATTTATATTTTATTCAGATTGAAATTATTTTACGTATTTAACATCATGTTTTTACTTACCAAATTGTATGCTTTAAATAAATCTTCAAAATTATATGACATTTAATTTGTACATGCTATGTTGAGTGAAAGTAATATACCAGCCTAGCATTTCTTCTTTTATACATCCTGTAAGTCCGACTCAGAAATAAGAACTGAACATTAATTTTATGGGTTTTTTTCTACTCGATAGGTACTATGGATATAGAGGAGAGAAATCGCCAAATGAAAATTAACAAATACAAACAGGTAGCCGGATCAGATCCCAGACTGGAACAAGATTACCATTCGAAGGCAAGACATTTTTCTTTTTAAAAGTTGTGAAATAATCAATCATATGAAACAGATTCTTTCAAACTACTAAATGCAGATTAGTCAGACACAAACATATAATGCCATGGCCCCAAGATATTATTAAGTGCTAAAATTTATGTGTTTGTGTACAGCTGTTAGCAATAGAATTTGCCTTACTTAAAAAAAATTATAAAATACAAAAGATTAAACATCTGAAGGACAAATCTTTTAGAATTTTTCATTTTGTAAAATCTATAGCCCCTCAAAAATGTTTAAGAACTTAAATGATCTTATGATTTTCTTTCATATAGATTTTTTTCCCATTTTATAGTATTTTAATTGAATCTAGTTTATTACTGAATTATTGGATCAAAATACAAATGGTGCCTGGCTTATAATGGATCAACTTACAAGTTTCTGACTTTAGGATAGTGTGAAAGCAATACACATTCAGTAGAAGCCATATATCAAGTACTCATACAACCATTCTGTTTTTCACTTTCAGTATTCAATAAATGACATGAGCTATTCAATACTTTATTATAAAATAGGCTTTCAGTTAGATGATTGTTGCCCAACTGTAGGCAAGTGTCAAGTGTTCTAAACATGTTTGAGGTGGGCTAGGCTTAGCTGTGATGTTTGGAAGATGTATTGAATGCATTTTCAACTTACAATGGGTTCATTGGGACATAACTCCATCATGAAGCAAACAGCATCTGTACATATTCATGAAGTGCTGTTAGAGGTTAAAAAGTCTTTTAGTATGAATCTTTTTTTAACTACTTTTTGGGAATAAGTTGAAGTATGAGGTCTACCAAGGGAGGAAATAAGGTATTAATTAATTGGTTGGTTTTGTTTGTTTGTTTGTTTGTTTGTTTTGAGATGCAGTCTCACTCTGTTGCCCAGACTGGAGTACAGTGGTGTGGTGGTGCAATCTCGGCTCACTGCAACCTCCACCTCCTGGGTTCAAGCGATTCTCCTGCCTCAGCGTCCCAAGTACCTGGGACTACAGGCATGCACCACAATGCCTAACTAATTTTTGTATTTTTAGTAGAGACGAGGTTTCACTGTGTTGGCCAGGCTGGTTTCGAACTTCTGACCTTGTGCCTGCCTCAGCCCAAAGTGCTGGGATTACAAGCGTGAGCCACTGCACCTGGCCTATTTCATTTTTCTTTTACTCCATTACCTTTTTATATTCAAGACATTTTTAGTTTTTTGATATTATTCATGGTGAAAGTCATGAAAATACTTTGTTCTGATATAGCTATTGAAGATTTAATAAAAGACTTAAAATAGTAAACTTTACTCATAACATGTAGCTGTTATATGCTCTATGACTTAGTAATTGAATCATTATAGTTGTAATATTTGTGGTCTCTGTGTAATAGAGAAAAGCAATTTGGATTTTTTAAAACTTAGGCTTGTTTTGTTCTTACATAATTTTCAGTTTCTATTACATTTCATCACTTCATAACCTCAAGTACTAATTAAGTAAAGCATGAGTGGCTATGTTGGGTATACATATGTAACAGGTATGTACATATGTACCAGTTTCTAGCTTCTTCAATAAGACAACATAGAGAAGGCAGAGATTCTTAACATCAGCATGTACTTCTAAATTACCAGTCTCTTCCCCAGATTACATTATTACCAACGTGGTACATACAAAATTATTTATCACAGAATTCTGATATACTGGAAATGTCACAGGACTAAAGCTAGACGAAAGTAAATTTAAGACAAATTAAAATAGCCTTGGCTTTACTCAATAGGTTCTAAATTTCCAGAATTTTTTCACTAAAATGAAAATATGAATAACTTCAAACAGGCACAGTGAATTGTATAGAAAATAGTTCTATAATGCTATAATATTTTAGATACATTCCTAACTATTTGAGTTGGATATCAGAAATGATATCTGTGTTTTTCATTTGTTTGTTTTGTATTTTTGCCTAGAACTAAATAGACACACCTGACCTTTTGTGTTTTTTTATGTTGTAGTCTCTCATCTGTTCACCTTATATAATCCAGAGGCCAAAGCATAAAGTCCTGATAAAATAAGATATTAAATTTTTTGTAAATATGTCTTCAGATAACACAAATTTGTTTGTTGGTTTATATTTTACTATACTTCAGGAAGGAATGTGGATGATTTATAAAAATACTTATAATAGTCTCAATAATATTGTCAATGAAGAAAAGATCAAGAGAAAATAAAGTCAGCTTAAAACAAGGTAACTCCAGAAGTAAAGTCTGTGAAAAAAAAAAAAAAATGCATAGTGTAAGATCCTACATACCCGCTACATGTGGACTATATGTCTACCCTGAGCTTCCTAACAAGCAGCAAAGACAGAAAGGGAAACTTGATCAGTTATATGATTTATATTGTTCATACAATAAAGACAAATGTCTTAGAAGCAATAGCCGTGATTCTTGTTATAGAAACCTGACAGAAATTTGTTAAAGAAGGATGGACCAAAGGAATACTATAGGTATAGCTGGGATTTCTTTTTTAATTTTGATTTTACTTCGATTCATGAATAAATGAATGCCTTAAGCTACAAAGTTTTCTAACTTTGACAGCAATCATTTTAAGTTGGGAAAAAATAAATACTGGTAAAAATTAATTGTACTAAGCATTATAATTTCCTAGATATTCTCTAAGGCAGTAGATCAGCAGCAGCAGCATCACTTGGAGACTTTTAGAAATGCAATTGTCTGGGGCCCTTTCAGACCAATGGAATAAAAACTCTGGAGTTGGGGTCCCTGTGGTGTGTGTTTGTTTGTTTGTTTGTTTGTTTGTTTGTTTGTTTGTTTGTTTTTGAGACGGAGTCTCGCTCTGTCACCCAGGCTGGAGTGCAGTGGCACCATCTCAGCTCAGCCTCTCAACCTCTGCCTCCCGTGTTCAAGTGATTCTCTCAACCTCTGCCTCCTGGGTTCAAGTGATTCTCCTACCTCAGCCTCCCGAGTAGCTGGGACTACAGGCATGCGCCACCATGCCCGGCTAATTTTTTGTACTTTTTTAGTAGAGATGGGGTTTCACCATGTTAGCCAGGATTGTCTCAATCTCCTGACCTCATAATCTGCCCGCCTCGGCCTCCCCAAGTGCTGGGATTACAGGCATGAACCCCCGTGCCCGGCCGGATCCCTGTGTTTTAACAAGTCTATCAGATGATTCTGATGTAGACTAAAGTCTGAGAATTACTGCTCTAAGGTGAAGAACTATTGTAAAATTATCCTTTAGATAACTGAGTTGACTTGCTCAATTAGGGTTTCAACTAGAAGCCAGAGGTGAATGATGTCTTCAAAAAAATGGAGACATTTTGAGAATAAATGATCTGACATCTTATAAGGCCTCTAATAATGTCTGACAAATCCTACTGAATGTAGGATACTTATCACTCTGTTTTCTATTGCCAGGATTATGCAGGCAGCTTACCTCAAAATAAAATCAAGTCTCTTGAGTACAACTTTTTAAGGGGATCCAAAATACAACACTATTTTGTACCACAACAAAGTACTTCTTGATGTGGAACTATCTTTGCTGGATCACCTATCTCCCCAGCATGTGGGGTTCATCTTCCTCTGATATAGGTCAAAGAGAAAGTTACAGAGGAATCTTTTTCAGACATATATAAGTTATATTAATTTTCAATTAATTCCTTAGATTAAAATTTTCAACATCATTTCTCTCTTTTATGATGAGGGCTATTTAGCTTATATTTACATTTTTTACTTTTTATTTTGATAACAAATGCAAATTATAGAGCCTCTGATTGAGCTATGTGTTTTAACATTAGATCTAGTTGCTGAAGAAAATCATTTAACAAATAAGGGAACTAAGATATAGCAAGGTTATGCAATCTATCCAGGTTCCCATAGCCACTAAGTCATGGAAAGTATTACTTGTAGCTAATTTAGTTTTTCAAATTTGACGTAACTGTGATGAAATCCAAAGCCTCAGACATATAAAGCATATGCTCTCTCCTAAGCTGTGTTCCTGAAATTCCAGTGACACCATCGTGAAGCCCTGTGTGGAATCTAATTGTTAGCCTAGGTTTAAAAAAAAAAAAAAAAACCGTACCATTCACATTCTAAATGGCATTGCTCTCTGAATTTCTCAAGACTTCTGCATTGATAGTTTTAAATAATTCCTACTAAATTTAAAGAAATCTTCTTAGTAACTCACTTTGAAAGCATCTATAGAGCAATGCCTATTAAGCTACTGTCTTTCTAAGAATATTTTCAGTGTACTAGAAAACTTGAAAGAAGAGAGTCTATTTTTAATAAGAGCAGCAAAGGCATATACAGACATGATTTCTAGTTAATCAGTGGATGATTTCTCAGGAGTTTCCCTCAAAATAGAATTTATTATACTCAATGTACTCTTGCATGCCTTTTGTACTCTTTTTATCCCAGCTTGAATGTGTTTCATCTATTCTTGGCAACAATTTAAGGATCAACATATTCTTTCTATAAAATCAACTTTCCTTTTTATTTTCTCAGAAAAATGTGATTTATTAAGTTTAACAGTGTAAATTATGGTTCACCACAGGTCAGCTACCCTTCTGTGAGTTATATAATGATAAATTGGCATAATTATTAATACTTAAAAGTCCAATAATGTATTTATACTTTGAAATTAATATGGATGATTTGATAATGCTTATTTAAACATATGAGCTTTAGTTTTTAAATTCGCTATATTTAATATTTTTAAATGTTCCCAAAAGCAATATTGCTATGAAGATACTCTTTGAAATAGTGGCCCCATAGCATTTCAACAAATAAGGCTCATGCAACAAATAATGTTTATTGGCACAGTATTTATTGGAACTCAAAGCTTATTTCTCTGGAAAAACAATGCTCTTTTTTAAGGAGTGTGTTGTGGCAATACTTCAACAAAATTATCACAAAAATGTCTTACTCCTATTATAGCAGTTATGTCATAATTTTCCATTCTCTTATTTGTCTCCCTGGAATTAAGAAGCAGTGTAATCCATGAGTTGCCCAGATCTCTTCAAATGGAGGCCAGAAGCCTATGATAATCTATTTAACCCATAATAGAATACATTGGGTAGAACAGAGGACAATGTAGTAAAAGAAAGGAAAAGAAAGTTTGTCTACATTTATTGTGCATGCCTGACCCTAGGCACTTTTCACCTACATCCTGTCACTTCTTTCCCAGGCGTCTAGTCTTTTAGGTACCCATTCACAGATCTCAAAGATGTATTGGGGAAAGCAGTTTGATTAAACTAGTTTACATTAAAATATGAATGACAATATAGAGCTTCATTTTTAAAAAAGCCCTTATAAATACAAAATAAACTGAAATTGGTGGACTTATAGGCAGTATTAATAGAAAATATTTCAGATAGTTGAAGTATGTTTGGTCAAGTAAAATACCACTGTTATCTAAACTGTTTATTTCATTTGATTAGTGCTTATGCTCTTCTCAACACTGAGAAGACACATTCAGTGCTAACCTTAAGTATTTTACATTGACATTCAAGGCACAGGCAATGAGGGGAGAAAAGTTGAGGCTTGTTAGAAGTGGTCATATATGAGCTCTTTAAAAATTTAATGTAAGTCAGGAATACTTTTAAGTCTCAAATATCATCAGAATGTGGCAGCAGTGGGTGAGTGGTGTGTTAGAAAGGGCACAGCTTGGAGTCAAGTGGACTCTGCCTAGGTGGCTTGGGGTTAGTTTAACCTCACAGCTTTTTTAATCTATTAAACAAGACTTTGGTATCTATTTTATAGAGTAGTGATGAGGATTAAATGAGATGATGTATATAAGTTGTTTAGCACCTAGTAAATGCTCAATAAATAATGCAGCTAATATTAGTTATTATTTTATAGTAACAACAGCAAATATAATCATAGACAACAGATATGAATCTGACAAGACCAAAAAGAAATGATAAAGAAATGACTAATTTAAGGAAAATGATATCATTGAATGTTCAGATATCATTGAATGTTCCATTTACTCTCAAATAAGGAGATTCAAGCAGCAGAAATCTAAAAGGAAAAATGAAAGTTAGAGGAAAAGAATTTATGAATCTTAAGGGGATATGAAGTTTTTTAATTAAAAGAGACGGGAACATAATGTGTGATGAAAAATTACAAACCAAATTACTGAAATTAAGAAATTATGCTATCACGGTTGACATTAAAGGTGACTGGTCCTTGATGAAGTGATTCATAGACATGCATATGGGTATGGGTGTTTTCAAGTAAATACTTATTAATAGTGATGACATAAATGGACCTGAAAACTAAGACCAAGTTTTTAAAAGGCAAATTTTAAAATGTAGATTAGATAGCCTTGTACATATTATCAAGAAGAAACATGACAATACATGAATTTAGATATAATGTAGACATGAAGAAATAAGAGTTATGTTTTAATTTTATAGCAGTGATAGAAATAAAATACTTGGGGAAAAGTATTTTTCTTAGGGAGAAAAATTGAGTTGCTGTTAGTATGTAACTCAGCCCAGTGACAAAATGAGGTAGATAGAGCCAGGCCTTGTGCCTGCTACAGGAAGAGCTGCTGCAGCATCAGTTCTCAAGCTACCAAGAGAACCTAGTATTCATGTAAAACAGACATCATTGTGCAGGTGTAAGATGGAATCCTCTGATAAATAGAACAGAAGGATATTTATCCTAATAGAAGGATTCTAATAGGCATGATCTCATGGAAGCAGTCTCTATTCTACAAGGTCCTCAGGGAGTACAATAAGATGTTTTAAATAGAAAGTAATGAATGAAGCATTCTTCCTTGGAATAAGCAATCTACTGTTTCATGAACAGAAGTTGGATTCAGATTTTCAAAAAAAAAAAACCCTGCTAGGCATAGTCTAACCAGATATCCAGCAGAATAGTTTTCTATTTTTGGATTAGAATTAAGATCACTTACTCATGATTTTCAACTCAAGCCAAGTCAAGTAATCTTATCTTGTACTGATGAAGATGTCAGAGACTATGCCAGTGGCTGTACCTGGATTTCTTCAATGAAACACATCACTTCTGTAAACTCTTATTTTACTTTTTCATATTTTCCTATAACTTTATTTATTTCTTCATGCCTCAGCAAGCAGGTAACTTCAGGTTCTATAGCAGAATCCCAAGAAAAATATCTGGAAATCAGTGAACTGCTGATATGGGAGCATAAGAGAAAAAAGGACAGCCTACATTACTTGGAAGTATTCTTAAATGCCAGACTAGCCTACGAAACTATGAGAGTATGCTGAGCCCTTGATGATACTGCCACCTGCTATACTCCCCACCTCTCCACCAGCTGAGGATACATTTGACCAAGTATTGTACCCCTTTGATTGCTTCTTGGTCCCAAACCAGGCCACAGTCTTCTAAGCTGTCTAAGTTGCTTGTCCAAGCCAGCCATCCTCCAGGATTTTAATTAATCATTTGATGTGTATGTTTTATTTTTACATCACCCTGTGGTGCTTCCTTTACCAAGTATATTTATGAAGATACATAAACTTAGATTTTGAAATCTAGGTTATTAAACTAGCAAATAAGAGCAGCATTATATAATATAGCTGTAGAAGTGCACGAGGATGCTAATAGTAATCTTATCAAGGCCTGATTAAAGGCTTCAGTCACACTTACAAAATCACCAAATGGTTATATAGCCTAATTAAAAGAGTCATAGTTCAAAATGAAAAAGGATAACATTACATTTTTAAAATCATTTATGTCCTATTTTCCCCCTTCTATGGTTTTTTTAAATTCATGCTTGCAAGGATGGGTTTCTCATTTGTGTGATATTAAACATCCATCAAACTAGCATTTAAAAGTAACTAAAAATTTCTGTATGTGTTTATTTAATTTCTTCCATTATGAGATAAGTAAAAGAAGGAGTGATGTCAAGAGAGAAGGAGCCGTTGGAAGTATAATTTCTTACAACTGGTATACAATATTGTTAATTATTATTACTATTGCAACCACATTTATGGCAGAAATTCTGAAGTCTTGTTTACAGTAATAGAGATATATGGACATTTTGTTAATCACTCTTCAATATATTTTTAGTGATTAGGGTTAAATAAAGACTACAGAGTAGTATTAAAAGTGTAGACTCCATAACCAAACTGTCTAGATTAAAATCCTACCTCTTCTACTATCTGTATGACCTTGGGCAAGTTACTTAACATCCTTGTGCCTCAGTTTCTTATTCTATAAGGTGTGTTAATAATACCTACCTCAGAGGATTGTTTCCTTTTATCTTTTTTTTTTTTTTTTTTTGAAACAGAGTCTTGCTCTGTCACCCAGGCTGGAGTGCAGGGGCGTGATCTTGGGTCACTGCAACGTCTGCCTGCCAGGTTTAAGTGATTCTCCTACCTCATCCTCCTGAGTAACTGGGATTACAGGCACGTGCCACCACACCCAGCTAATTTTTTTGTATTTTTAGTAGAGACAGGGTTTCACCACGTTGGCCAGGCTGGTTTTGAACTCCTGATCTCAAGTGATCCGCCCGCCTCGGCCTCTCAAAGTGCTAGGATTACAGGCATGAGCCACCACGCCCAGCCAGATTGTTTTCAAGATTGTCTACATATAAAGGTAAAACTCTTAGAGCAGAGCTTGATATGTAATAGCAATCAGTAAGCGTTAGCTGTGATATGATAATGATGGTTGTGGTGGTGGTGGTGGTGGTGGTGATGATGATGATGATGAGGATGATAGGAAAGAAGGATAAAAGGAAGAATCACTGTTTCCAACAGCTAACTTCCTCTTACCAAAGCCCTTGGGGGTTCAGGTGTATATTTGTTGTCATCAGGAATCTTGTAGAGATAGTTAAGTATATCTTTAAGGTAATCTTAAAAACAGGTGGGGAGAAAAGGATGAAAAGTTAAAAAAAAAAATGGTACTTTCAAAAGCCTAAAATTGATTTGTCTTTTTTGCCAATCTATCCAAATTTTTGTCTACCCCAAATTCTTATCGTATAGTTTATATTCCCTAGCAAGCTGATTGTATTTAAATTTTAATCTAAATATCTATTGGTATAGATATACCTGTAGGCAGATATAAAATTATATTGTATTTACACATAATTTATACATCTGTGTTTACACATACATTTACTCGTACCCTAAAGCTCTGAACCAGAGAATTTCTGTCCTCTATGATTTAGCTGATAGAAGCAACAACTATTCACTTATTCCTTGCCTCATTGGAAGAAATTCTCATTTATTTCTTTTCTCTCCTGTTACATAAAAGATCTACAGTTAAAAACTTGGTTGTGGCCAGGCATGGTGGCTCACACCTGTAATCCCAGCACTTTGGGAGGCCGAGGCAGGTGGATCACCTGAGGTCAGGAGTTTGAGACCAGCCTGGCCAACATGGTGAAACCCCATCTCTACTAAAAATACCAAAAATTACCTGGGTGTGGTGGCCATGCCTGTAATCCCAGCTACTTAGACGGCTGAGGCAGGAGAATCGCTTGCACCTGGGAGGCAGAGGTTGCAGTGAGCCGAGATCGCTGTACTCCAAAAACTAGGCAACAAGCGTGAGACTCCATCTCAAAAACAAAAGAAAGAAAAAAACCAAAAAAAAAAAAAAAACTCGATGGTAACTAATTTTAATGAAATTTTAGATATTTTATATTTTTATTTGTGATTAATCTTTGATTTTAAAAGTTTCTAGTTTATATTTCTTTTTCCTTAATATCCCATATTAGTTGATTAGGGCTGCTATAACAAAATACCGTAGAAGGGGTGGCTTAAAGAACAGAAATGTATTTTCCCAGTTTTGGTGGCTAGAACTTTCAGGTGTTGGCTAGGCTGGCTCCTTCTGAGGCCTTTCCATGGCTTTCAGATGGCTGCCTTCTTGCTGTGTCTTCACTTTGTGTGTGTCTGTGTCCTAATCTCTTCTTATAAGGACACCAGTCATATTGGATTAGGAACTACCTATGTGACCTCATTTTACCTTAATTACCTCTTGAAAAGTCCTAGCTTCAAGTACAGTCACATTCTGAGGTACTGAAGACTAGGATTCCAGCATAGGAATTTGGGAGGAACACAATTCAGTCTATAACACATCTCTACAAAGTAGCTAATGATTTTTTAAATTAAAACTTTACTGCATTATGAAAGCATATTTGATTATAATGTGAATAGGGATTTTTAGGCAACTAACTGTAGCTGTTTTGCTTTAAACTTTTTATTTTTTTGATTTTACTACTTTTCTCTATTTCTTCCTATTTTTACAACTGCCTTCTCAAATCCTAAGAGATAAAATATTTTGGTTTTGCAAATACATCTTAAAAACTTGCTGTCTTAGCCATGAAAAACCACATTTAAATATGACTCACGTAGCCATAATTTTATGCTGATATTCAAGCATGGATCCCTTTCTTTTATATGTATTTGTGAATTGCTACCTTTTACCATATATTCACATTTAAGCCAGGAAATATAAAAAGACTATTTTAAATTACGAATAAGTCATCCAGTATTGCAGTATTATGTAAAAAAAAAAAAAGTCATCTAAGATGATGAAAACAGCAACTTGTATATTATAGAATACTGTAGAATTATAGCAGAAATTTTAATTTGTCCCTTTTTAGTAACATAAAGTTTCTAAATACTGACAAAAGAAAGAATTGTAGATAAGTTGCATGCAGCTACTTGCAGGTCAATCTGTGGAGAATAGCTGCCATTGCCAAGAATGCAGTACCCTCCTATAATCACTTAAGAATATAAAGGAGAAGCGTTTCCTTTTACCTTCAGCAAAATAAAAAATAATAATAATAACTGTATGACTTCATCTTTGCTTTCATCAAGCCTCCAGAGTTGCTAGCTTGTTAACAGCTAGATATTCTACAGGGAATGAATTATAGTAGACCACAGAAGGGAAAGAGGTCTCGCTTTATAAAATCAGGGAGGATATGGGAAAAGAAGGAAAAAAAAAGTGGTCAAATAGAGCAGATACATTCTTTCCAATCAAATTTCATATAACTGAAAGGATTAAGCATGGAGATATATGTGTATATATATATGTACACACATATACATATACATATATGAAGTAAAAGAATATGGAAAAGAACAGATAGGTGAAAACATATATACCTTCTGAACCATCCATGGCATTACCACATAAAATACATATATTCTGTTTTATATGTGGATTATTTATGTCTTTTATATTAAACTATACACTTCTTGAGAAAGGTGACGATATTATTCATCTTTGTAGTCTCTCAGTAGCATGTACTTTGCCTTGGCCACAATAAGCGCTCAATGGGATTAATTTTAGTGAATGAACATGGACGTGGATGCTGAGAGAAAACTAAAATGGTAGGATAGGATAGTTTGAAAAAGGTTCTAGAGCAGGTGAATTTTAAGCATTTTGTATCAATATAAGAACAAAATATGATTTTTAAAAAGATATAGGTGAATTATTGCATAATAGTCAAAAGCATGTTTCCTAATGGGCATACAATTATTGATTTCCATCTAGAGATAATCATAGTGGAAAGAATACTGAGAAAGAATGGGAAGATTGGGCTTTTAATTTTGGTTATTCCATTCATGTAATAAGACTTTGGATAAGTTGCCCAATAGTTCTTCACAACTCAACTTTTTTCTATCTACAAATTGAAGGAACCTTATAAGCTATAAAGTGTTAAACAAATATGTGGTACTTTGGAGGCAGCATTGAAAAGACCACTATGAATTAACATTTGGGTTTTAATCAGTCTCATCATTAATTAAGTAAATTATTTAATCTCAGAGTCTAGTCTTAAAATTAGATTTGAAATATATTTTCTGTATTTTGTTTCTTTCAATTCTGATGTTTCATTCATTGATTGAGTACTCTCTGATCAGTGTAAGGCTCCCTACTAGACATGTTCTCACAAATGCCTGAATCTATATAATTTTTAATGAACTTGTGGCATAATAACTATGATTTAGAGAATAAATTTATATGTGTAATGTTTCGCATATTTCACATGAAGTAATTGATAATTAAGTTTGAATTGACACTTGTGTAGAAACCTTTAGTCAATACAGTCAGTCATCCAGGGTAACATGGAAACATCCACATCTATAACTTCAATTTAGTTCAACTATTTATAATACAAATGTATCTACAGTTTTGTTATGTAATGGCTTTGTTCATCAGCACAAAATTCAGCTGTAATTTTCTTTAGTTGGAAGGATTACAGATATCATTTATTAGCAAAACAAATATATTGTTTTATTAAACATTTGGAAATTCGATTACTTCTATTGCATCAGTTTTGAAGATTGTAAAATAATACTCCAGTCTGGAAATAATATAGCTAACCTTGAAATATATTTCATATGAAGGAAGGGACTTTGGTGATAACTTCAGAGAATGGAAACATCTCTATAGCACTAGGCGTAGCGAATGGGAGTGTCCATTAATCATAGTTACTTTTTAGTATTTATTATAACATGGGAGGTAGGAGTAATAAAAAACAACTCACAGTTGAACTCCATTCTGATGGATAAATCAAAACTTACTACCTCAATATAACTTCCTGAGTAACAAAGAAATGGCTGTGATTTTATGATTGACCATTTTCAGATCATTTTTATGACTCGGAATGCTTACAAACAAGGCCAGCAGTCTCCAGGGTCCAGTCACATAAGAACATGTTACTTCTTAAGCCCTTTTCGATTTTCTGCCAAAAAAAAATCACCTAAATTTTAAATGAGTTTAAAGGGGTTATTTCAATAGAACATAAAACATGTTTTTATTCAATAGAACACAAAACATGTTTTTCTTCGAGTTAGTTTATATGATATTGTTGTTAAAGTTTTACTTTATTAAAATCCATCCAATTATACTTACAAGCAATGTTATTTTAATGCTGTTTTGTATTCTGATTATTTAGGTCATTTTAGACAGATTTTTCAAAATTTCAAAAAGGGCTGAAAATCTTTATTTTAAGCATATCCCTAAAGTTGAAAGCAATATGAATATTTTAAAAAGAAATAAGTTCTAAACTTGCTTGCCCAGTGTCCCATTAAAATGAATACAAATTATCACTTTTAATTAAAAGTAAAAACAAATTTGATAATAAAAGTGAAAAAAAAGTTTAATGAAAAGAAATAGACCTTATAATAACAAGTTGTATAATCTTAGTCATATTTCTCAATTTTCTCATCTGTGAAATGAAGAAGATAGATTACATTCTCTCTGAGGTCTCTTTTAGCTTTGAAGCTAAATATGGTGAATTTGTGAATGACTCAGTGATGAGTAAATAACCAAATGTGTGGTGCAGCACCAGGTAACTTTCCTGGGCTGTTCTCTTGAACAACAACAACAACAAATGGTTATATGAGTCTTCTTGCCCTCTCTGTTTTTTAAGACATGTGAATTTTTTTTAATTTTTATTTATTTATTTATTTATTTATTTGCGATTTTAGTGGTCATTTAGTGGTCATTGATTATCTTTCTCTTACCTGCAAGTCAAAACTTCATAGCTGGGGTGTTGCTGAAGCTCATCAGCTGTAATTCTGGATTCTGGTTCTGCAACATTAAAGAAGAGAAAATGCCAGAGAAATAACCATGTGAATTACAGTAAAATGAAGGAAATAGTGAGTAAAGAAGGAATAAAGAAAGGAAGGGAAAGGGGATAAAGAGAGGGGAAAAAAGAAAAGGAGAAGAGAATTAAAGGAAGGAGAGAGGGAAAGAATGGAGGAAGGCAGGCTAGCATATCCTTTCTATCCAAGAGTTCACTATCAAATTAGAGAAAGGCATGTACATAAGTAATGATGGTACAAAATAGGCTGTGCTGAGTGATGTAATTTTTAAAAATACACATACAAAGGAAGAATAGCAAAAGAAATATTCATTTGGCTGGGAGAAATCTGGGAATAGAATAGAATAGAACACATGAAGTCAAGGACTTGTCAGGCTCAGGAGAGAGCTTAAACAAAGTTATGGCATTACATGAGCACAAGCCATGTTTAAGAAACAGCTAATAGTTCTTCAGTGTGGAAATATACAACAAATGGGGAGGATATGTATTAGGAGAAAAGAATGGAAAAGTTGACTGGGACAATACTGTGGAGAACTTTGAATCTCTCAGTTAAAAATATAGAATGTTCTACTACATTTTAAATTTTATGGTTATATTCTTCTAAATTTTTTTATATTATTTTAAATACCCATATTATTTTAATGTCTATATCTTATATGTTAATATCTATATATCCATATTATTTTAATATTTTAATATCTATGTTACTTATGTTCTATATTATTTTTCTATATCTTATACAACCCATACAGAATTATGGGTTTGGAAGATTTTTGAGGAAGTTGCTGATATGAACAAATTTGTGCTTTTAGGAGGTAACTCTAATTATATACTTAAGATGCATTTGAAAAGAACATTACAGACAAGGAGTCCCATTAGGAGGTTATTGTAGTAGTCCAAGCAAGAGGTAATTGTTAGTCTTTGTTCCTTCTTTGTCTGTTGGCTCCATCCCAAAAGGTCTTTCTGTAAGCCCAGTTGATACTTCTCTGTCTTCTCACACAGGGAACAAGAGTAGTGGGCCTCTTCAGATTTCCAACAGAATGTAATTATATTTGCCCTATCTCTGAATTTGATAGATCAGAGCAATTCTCAGGCCCCTTCAGGTTTTTTAACATTACGTAGTTATTCAGGCTATTATTTAGCCTTGATTCTCTTCAACACAAATACTTTGAGTTACGCTATTACTTTCTAAAGTACTAATAATTGAAAGGGAACCTTATTTCCTATCTCCAGCTCATATATTTTTGTTGTGTTTCTGCCTGCTTCAGATTCCCAGGGCATTGGTCCTACTGCTATGTTCTCATGTCTTATTTCTGTTGCAACTTTTGGGATGCTAGCTTGCCATGTGATATCTGTAATATCTATACCCTATATCCCAATCATTTAGATATTCTTTAAACATTCATAAAAATCATATAATCCATATAATGTTTAAAGAGGGTCACAAAGGGCCAAGTGCCAGGAATTTTTATGGCTAGTGACAGTTTCTTTATGACTTTTCTTAATTCTAGCTAGATCTTATGGGTTTCTGATTTGAGGGCTTGGAGAAGCATTTAGTCATAATAATAACATAAGGGCTTTCAACTGGGTGCATTGGTTTAGATTAGCAGCAGGCATTTTGCTCTACCCTCTGGGGCTTGGATAGACATGAAATTGTATGTATGTGTCAGAATATTATTAATATATCTAAGGGTCTGAGAAAAACAGACTTTGAGAATACTTGTTGACTGAGGCAGATATTTCAGATGACATGAGTTTGAGCTATTACTGAATAATAAAGGGTTTAAGAATAAATCTAAGACTAAAGCTATTGAAAAAAATATTTATTTTATGTGGTTACATCTATATCAATACACAGCTAAGTGTTAATGTTATATTACATATTATCTGTAAAAGGTTAAAAATCTTAATCTTAAAAAGGTTAAAAATCTGTTTTATCAGATGTGAAAAAGAAAACTATCTATAAGATATTTGAAAGTTGTTTGTAAACCATAAAAAGTAATTAAATTTTAATTATTATTAGTGTTATGGTGATAGATTGTTATAGTCCTCAGTTTAACTTTCCTTAGTATGAAGTATAAACATAATTATAAAAACTAACTGACCGGTTGTGGTGGCTCGTGCCTATAATCCCAGCACTTTGGGAGGTCGAAGTGAGTGGATCCCTTGAGGTCAGGGTTCAAGACCAGCTTGGCCAACATGGTGAAACCCCATCTCTGCTAAAAATACAAAAACTAGCCGAGTGTGGTGGCGGGCACCTGTAATCCCAGCTACTCGGGAGGCTGAGGCAGGAGAATCGCTTGAACCCGGGAGGCAGAGGTTGCAGTGAGTTGAGATCACGCCACTGCACTCCAGCTAACTGAGCAAGACTCTGTCTCAAAAAAAAAAAAAACCTAACTCAAGTAGAACGGTTTCAGGAATGAATAAACCTGAATTTCCAAGGCAGGTTTGGTATTATCCTACTCTAAGTAAATAAACCAATCTAGTGTGAAAGGACAATGCCCTTTTGGTTTTTGTTTGTTTTTTGTGAGACATGCAATTAGGAACCTATTTATAAAGTATTCATAGCCATTTTCATGTTTTTTTCAAGTCAAGGTAAAATTTTTGAGCTTATGGATTAATGATGGTGTATATTTAGTATCATAATCTACAGCTTCTTTTATTTCATCATGGACTATGCCTAATTAATTATCATGGTAAATATTTACTATGTGTAAAGACCTGTGATCTCATTTAAAATTCATATTGGTCCTATTAAGAAGGTATTGTCTCCACAATGTGAATCTAGAAGCAGACTTAAAGAAGAGACTTGCCTAAGATTGTGTAGCTCCTAGTAAGTGGAAGAGCAATTACACACTCATATCTTTCAGCTCTTAATCCCTTGTTCATTATGGTATACTGCCTCTTATCAAAATTAGATGACTATTATGATTTTCATCAATATTGTTGCTTAGGGAATATGTTTATACTATGAGGTCAGAAATTTTTTTCTGATACAGACCAGGAAGAGTTTGCATTCAGGAAAGTGTATCAGTCATGTTTGCACTCAGCTGTTTATAACAAAACACCTGACAAAATTATATGAATAAACAAGGAATTTTACTTCACACAAGAAATCCAAACAGCCTAGGGCTGGTACTGTTACTTAAGACCCAAGCACTCTGTCCCCATCATCACAGAATGCCTACTGTAGCTGTAGGCTTGGGTTTGAACTCCAGTAAGAAAGGAAAAAAAAAGTGAAAGACATATGGTCATACCAGCTATGTTAGCTCACTGTAATCAGAAACACAGTAGCTCTCCCTAAACTCCTCCCCTAGATTACTGCTTATATTTCGGAGATCACACTCATAAAAAATGATCACCTTACATACAAGGTAGAAAATGAAGTTGTTTTGTTTTGTTGTTATTAAAATCAATGTGAATTCTTTTAATAAAGACCAAAGTGGGAGAGGGAATATTGAGTAGGCATTCAGCAGCAACTGCCACGAATAAATAGGTATTAAATATGCTAGTTACCAAAAGGAAAGACCAAGGACCCGTTCATAACCCCCGATAGCTAAATATTTAGATAATATTTGTTTCCATTACATGACTAAGTAATATTTCTTGACTGATTAGAATGGAGGATACTGGGGAAGGAGGAAGCAAAGATAATTCACAACTTTTCTAGGTTTTAGTTGGATATGGAACCTATTGTGCAGGCAACATAAGAGGTACAGGGAGAGCTGGTTTAGGGTGAAAGAATAAATTTGG